>NC_056745.1:1385697950-1385782950 GCF_019279795.1 Protopterus annectens
CTGATAACACTATCCAGCCCAGTTATGCATGTGCTGTGTGTAACCCACCTGTAACACAATATAAACACTGACAAGGTAGTTAGCACTGATAGGCCTAGGTCTCTCAGATGTGAGTCTGACAGTTATTTGTTTTTCAATGTGTATATGAAGGTATGTCACACTATGTATTGTCCATATACAACCATTACATCCCCCATTACCATACTGTACATGCCTGGGGATGTTCTGCATGTAACATGTAACCTGGAACACACCTCATCCAAAAAGCTGTGTGGTGTGTGAAATTAAAAGTCAAATCAATCACGGATTTAAGTAAAACACAGCTTGAGCAAAAACACAACAAAGAAAAATCAAACTGGGTAGTGTAGCAATTTAATCACAAAGAACAAAGCTTTCAGGTTAAAAACCCTTCATCAGTATTAACTCAATATCCTACTACTACTAAACTACTTATAGATAGAGGATATGATACCAACATGACTTCATTGTATTATAATGAAATAGCTGGGTCATGGGATGGTAATCCTAGCCCATTTATTAGGGATAGAAGAAATATTACTGATATAATATCTACTGACCCTGTTACCCATACACAACATTGATATGTAACAACATATAATAGAACTACTTCACAAATACGAAAATTTATTTCTGATAATTGGCCCATATTACAAGCTTTATCAGATTTAAGGAGATTTATTGATTTTATACCTAGGTTTGCATATAGAAACAGTATAAATCTGAAACAACAACTATGCTACAAAGATATAAAGGAGAATATGAATTCGACTAAAGAAAAAAATATGGCACCTTCCCATGTTATAATTGTTGTTGCTGCACTTATATTGATAAAGATTTTTATTATTTTGATACACCAACTAGAAAAAGATTTGAATTTAGATGTGCTGCAACTTGTAATAGTATTAATATTGTATACTTGGCTACATGTAAAAAATGCAGGTGTTTCTATGTGGGTAAGTCAAATAGAAGACTCAAAGATAGAATAACTGAACATAACTCTGATATTAGATGGAAGGTTCTGACAAATGCCTTAGCTAAACATATAAATGAGACTAACTTTGAGAATGGTTTTATGTTTAAGGTTATTGGTACTGTAACTAAGAACAATAGATGGGGAGATATGAATACTAAACTAGAGTTAAGTGAATATAAATTGATACTCCTTCTATCTGCAGATACATTACCTGGCTTAAATCAAATTATATCATTGAAATCTATTTTAAAACGAAAACAGAACTGTTTATATTAATTAATTTGTTATGTAATTGTTTTACTATATACTAGAGTTTATATAATGATTTTATGTTTTTTTTTAAATAATGTGGTATTTCTTTAATAACAGATGAGGAATTCTATTGGCTGTGACTTAATTGTGGTTTATATAAATTGCTTGTATTAGGATATTGAGTTAATACTGATGAAGGGTTTTTAACCTGAAAGCTTTGTGATTAAATTGCTACGCTACCCAGTTTGTTATTTCTTTGTTGTGTTTTTGTTCGAGCTGTGTTTTACTTATATCCGTGATTGATTTGACTGTTATATTGTAATATCAAGATTTGAGGCATTCTCTACCTACAATTTTACTGTTTTCACAGCCATTTACAGCTACTCTGCTACACTTTCAACCAGATATGAGTCATACTTTGAATGACCTGTTAGACCAAAATAATCCTTTACTCTCCTTGACTGCCTTGCAAGATGGTATACGACAGCAAACAGAGAGGGATGTTGACCCAGACTTTGCCACGTTGTTGAAGAAGTTGGAACATAAAGTTGAGAAATACAAAGTATTACAATGGCAGCATTTTAGCTTTAATGTATATCTACAGCTTGGCATTGTACCTCGGGGTCTGAGGGTATTGAAAATGCCCTCGTATGGCAATACACATCCCATACGTCTTAAAAAATGGCAAGAAATGAATATTAAGTTGAGCCTTGAATATATGAACCTAATGAATGAATTCTTCTTAGATACTGAGAAACAAATGCAACAGGAGATAGTTGCACAAGAAAGTGAGATTTCTTCACTGCCTAACTTTACTTTGCATACAGTTGGGTATGATAGAATGTTAGACAGATTGCATAAATATGATATGAAGATGGAGGTTCTCAAGCGTCGCAAGCTTAAGAGAGATATCAATGACTTTAATACCAGCCATATCTTCTCATGGCCCAGACAAAGCACTCATGAACCATTAAGAAACACTGCTAATAATACAAGCAGTCTACATGGACAAACACAGGAATCAATGGATACATTGGATATAGTTAATGCAACAGAAACATCCGTGAAACTAGTTAGACCGCCTACTAGTCTGATGAGCAGAGAGCAACCGGTCTCTAAGCCTGTCAATGAGCATAGTACTTTGGATGCATCACCTTCTGCTCAACAATTTGCTAGTTCACAAAGTAAAGGCACTCCCTTAGCTTTTCAGCCTTCTCAGCAACCTGTTTGCTTGAAGCTACCGGAACAAGTGCAGGGAAGACAACGGAGTGTATCGAGAGGGTGTCCAGCACAGAAGAAGAGAGAAAGGAGCCAAAGCAGGTCCCATTCCAACTACAAGATGCGGAAAGTGAGTACACCTGCATTTAAAACTATTGTTAATCTTTCCAATCTTGAGATTACACCAGCGATTGTGCTGCTGCTACAAAAGGGTTTGAACTTTATACCAGCTGGCTTGGATACAGTGACTGACGCACTAACTGATTTAAAATTGTTTTGCAGAGAACTAGACTTAAAACTAACCTTTCATGATACTTTGAATACACAGCAGGTTGGATGTAAATGCAAGAGAACATTTATCCCTACAAGCCATCCAATTGTTTGTGCATTCAATAATGTTTGTGAAATACAAATTAGAGAATTGTATGAGAAAGGGCAAATTGGTAAATTGTATAATCTAACTAGTGATGAACGCAGAGCCTTAATAACACTGAAGAATAATGATGAAATAATGATAAAAGAGGCTGACAAGGGCGGTGCGATTGTATTAATGAATAGGTTGGATTATTTTTCTAGTATGAATGCACTGTTGACTGATGGGGATATTTTTGTTGGAATATCTGGGTTGGATATTAGACAAATGATAAGCCGAGTAAATATGATAATTTATGATTTGCAGTTGATGAAGGATATTGATCTAGATGCATTTAGCTATTTTACAGTACCTGCACCTGTTATACCGGCTGCGTATGGCCTTCCTAAAATCCACAAGTCACTTGCAAACCCGCCCATAAGACCAATTGTCTCTGGACGTGGTTGACGTACCGAGCCCATTTCAATTTATTTACAGCATTGTCTTTCTCCTTATTTGAAATATGTGAAAAGTTATATTAAGGACACTCCAGATTTTCTAACTAGCTTGAGCACATGGTTTTATGACACTGATGTAACCAACTTTATTATGGTTGAAATTGACATTAAGTCCCTTTTCACTGTAATTCCTAACCAATATGGAATAGCAGCAATTAGAAAATTGTTTTGTGAAAGAGGGTTACTAGATGGAGGTCATATTGAAACCATTTGTGAATTGCTTGAAGTGGTCCTTGAAAATAATATTTTCACATTCAACAATAAGCATTATCAGCAGGTATCTGGCATCGCCATGGGTACTTCGGTGGCTAATACCTATGCAACACAAGTGTTAGACTATTGGGAATGTGAGACTATTTTTAATAGTACTGTATCTTTGTCAGACAATATTTGTTTTTTTAAGTGTTTTGTAGATGACGTCTTTTTTGTTTGGAAAAGCAGTAAAAGTGAATTGGATGACTATGTTGAAATGTTGAATAGTAGTACTGAATTTTTAAAATTTTCCATGGACTACTCTTTAAATAGGATTAATTTCTTCGATGTGACACTGTATTTTGATGGTATTGACATAAATATTACCGTATATAAAAAAACAATACATGGTAACAAATATTTGCATAATAGAAGCATGCATTCCCCTCATGTTTTTAGGGGAATAATTAAATCCCAAATGAAACATCTGAGTCAAATGAACACCGATGCCGACCTTTTTCAACAACAGGTGGATGAAATGACTAAACTACTTATAGATAGAGGTTATGATACCAACATGATTTTATTGTATTATAATGAAATAGCTGGGTCACAGGATAGTAATGCTAGCCCATATTTTAGGGATAGAAGAAATATTACTGATATAACATCTATTGTCCCTGTTACCCATACGCAGCTTCGATATGTAACAACATATAATAGAACTACTTCACAAATACGAAAAATTATTTCCTGATAATTGGCCCATATTACAACCTTTACCAGATTTAAGGAGATTTATTGATTCTATACCTAGGTTTGCATGTAGAAGCAGTATACATCTGAAACAACAAATATGCTAAGAAGATATGAAGGAGAATATGAATTCAACTAAAGTAAAAAAAAATGGCACCTTCCCATGTTATAATAGTTGCTGTTGTACTTATATTGATAAAGATGTGAATTATTTTGATACACCAACTGGAAAAAGATTTGAATTTAGATGTGCTGCAACTTGTAATAGTATTAATATTGTATACTTGGCTACGTGTAAAAAATGCAGGTGTTTCTATGTGGGTAAGTCAAATAGAAGACTCAAAGAGAGAATAATTGAACATAACTCTGATATTAGACGGAAGGTTCTGAAAAATGCCTTAGCTAAACATATAAATGAGACTAACTTGGAGCATGGTTTTATGTTTAAGGTTACTGGTAGTATAACTAAGAACAATAGATGGGGATATATGAATACTAAACTAGTGTTGAGTGAATATAAATGGATACTCCTTCTATCTGCAGATAAATTACCTGGTTTAAATCAAATGATATCATTGAAACCTGTTTTAAAACAAAGATAGAGTTGTTTACATTAATTATTTATGTAATTGTTTTACTATATACTATAGTTTATGTAATAATTTTATGTTTTTTTTTTAAATAATGTGGTATTTTTTTAATAACATATGATGAATTATATTGATTCTGACTTAATTGCGGTTTATATAAATTGCTTGTAGTAGGATATTGAGTTAATACTGATGAAGGGTTTTTAACCTGAAAGCTTTGTTCTTTGTTATTAAATTGCTATGCTACCCCGTTCATTTTTTCTATCTTTGTGTGTGAAATTAAAGCCACACACACCAGTAGCACTACATACCTAGGTAGGGGTCTAGTCCCAGTGTTGCCAAATAAGAGTGTGTGTGTATGTGGAGGGATCTATTTCAAGTTGCAGAATATGCATGTCCCAGGGGGTCATCTGTCCAAGAACGGCGTGGCATATACTAAAATGTCACAGGTATCATCCCGTGGTCATATATTCCATCACAACTACTGTTAGCTGTATAAATGGCCTCTTCCCCACTGTATAGGTGTGCAACAATACTAGGGTTGGTATATATAGCTGGGTGTGGCTGTTGTGGACACAGCCAAAATCATTGCAGTTACTGCTGAGTGTTTCTCCCAGTGTAGCTGGACGTAATACTTTACAATTCATGTTAACAGGTTGGGTATTTATTTATTACACTATCTGTGGTTTTACAGCACCTCTCACCCTTCAAAGTGTAGGGGTGTGCCACCCACACCAGCACACATATGTTTACCGTGTTGAGGATTGCACTACATTGGTGAAGGGGACGTATACCCTGTTGGTACCATTGTCAATAACATTAAACTAGTGGACTGCTTATTCCACAATGTGTTGTTCTGCGTAGTCTGGCTTGGTGGAATTACACAGGCTACACTGGGTTCCTTGCACGGGTACATACATCCATGTGTACAGTATTCTCTGTGTAGTGCATCAACACCTAAGCCTCTGTGTGTATTCTACACAAACATGTGGTGTGTGCCACCCAGTACAACTACCATTGCCCACTGTAGAAGGGCTGCTAACAGCAGCCACCATGCACTCACCTGTATACAACACCCCCAGACCTATCGGCCATGTGGCACAGGCAGTAGCTGTTATATAGACCTGTGACATGTGTTCACCTGTACCCCGGATATGGCACAGCCAAGGTGTCACCACAGTGCCATACCCCTTATGAGAAATGACAGTAGACCATCCTTCTGCTGACACATGGATACCTACAGCACAAATGGGTAACATTATGGAGACAACAATCACTCAGTGTTAATAACAGCTATAATGCATCAAGGCTGGACAGCTACACTACCTGACATGTAAGCATTAAACATTACTGCTGACAACATGTTACACAGCAGTACATTGGTACACTGTAGTACAGTCACCGTGTGCATAAGAACCATATTAGCCTGTCCCTGCATCGATGTTATGGATGACAGGGATGTGGCACAGGTATCATCATATGCACAGGGTGTGTTGTTGGCTTGCCAGAGACCTAGGCTGGGCCATACATTTGACACCATGTGTGTGAGTGAGGGGTTTTAATTACTGATATGGCCATGGTGATGTGGTGTGTGTAGGTATGGGGTTGCCCTAGTTGTGTTTGTATTGTGTGTGATTATGCATGCACACAGTTCTGCCATGTGGCTGCCCTATACGGGTGTTTGTTGGATAGCTGCAGACCATACCTGGCAGGGTGTACAGTTCACCACCTCGGCAAGAGACGTAAGAACTGTGCCTGCCAGGGGTTCCACTGGCATGGCCAGGTACAAGCCTCAATATTGCTACTCTCCCCTGATGATGACATATGTCTGCTGGAACCAGGTCCCTCCTGGGACTGGCCAGGGACACATGCACATGGCCTGCTGTGGTGTGGTGTGGACAGTGCCCCCCTGCATTGCTGTGGCTGGTACTGCCACTACAGGAGCTGCTTGGTGTCCTTGCACATCCACATCGACCTCCAGATGTTGGTGTTGCTGGCCTACATCAATGTGGCCATCACACCACTCCCACCACATGCTCTAGCATGGACAATCCACGGTTGAGGTGTCCCACCATCTCACCCCACCATCTATCCATGACCTTTGTAAAATAACAGAGAGCACCTGCAAGATCATGGATGTTGTCACTTACAGCTGAAATAGCATCCCTCTGTAGCCTCAGACCCTGTCTGGTGTACCGTTCAATACTTGCCTCTGCCTCCATGACAGCATGAAACATGTGTCTGGTGGTACCAGATGTGGCACTTCTGCCAGAGGCACAATGACCAGCAGCCCTCCCATGAGCACCCCTATACATATGCGTATGTGGTACCCCGCCAGACATCCGGCTATGGCTGCTGTGTTCAGACACAGCAGCCATAGATACCATACTGTCCTGTGCACTGCCACCAACTGCCAACTGTCCCTCTGCTATGGCCAGTGGTGATGGGGTATCTATAGGCACTGTGACTGTGTGCGGGGAAAGGATGGATAACAGGGGGATGTCAAACGACGCAGTTTCAGCCTCTGACAACCTCACCTGTGCCTCAACACACCTATCATCATTTTCAGTGTCTGTATAGACACCAACTTCAGATTGCATGCAGGAGGGACCCTGACCCACCTTGCCACCTGTGAGGGGAAAACATGAAATGCACTTTAAGACCTGTACATCATTGCTTAACAGTACACACACACACACACACACACACACACACACACACACACACACACACACACACACACACACACACACACACACACACACACAACACCCTGACATTCCACCATCATACCTACCTGTCCCTGAGTTTACAGACTGTCCCAAGTTTATTCTCTTAAGTTCCCCATCCTGCATCACACTTGGAAATTTTCTCTCATTAATACCAATCATTAAAGTATCATTCTTCTAATTGCCTAGACAAGTGATCACACAACATGACCTGTTACTCCATTACCTCTTTGACTTGATTGCAATCGGTTTTACAAGGATGTACTGCTGTCATCCAGTGCTCACCCTGCGTTTTGTGCAGACATTGTGAGCATGGCCCCCATATGTTAGGGACTACTACAGTCACTCAATAATATCACGCACTGGAGTGTCATATGTAACTATTGCTCAGTAGATGCAAGATCTGTTGCTCTATTAACTTATTATATGGACAACATTAATATTTGGATACACTCACTGGTGTTGTCTAGTAACTCCTCAATGCATCTGTAGTGCTGCATACCTGGGTATTCTTTCACCTTTCTGCTGATTGCAATTATAACAGTATACCTGGTGTCTAGTTTCCCTTCCAATGCATGTTCCATGCTACAGACCTTATTATACCATCAGCTGTCCTGAGATTACATATCAGACATGTATTCCTGGTGTCTCATGTGTCAGTCCATGTCCATGTACTGCATGATTTCAAAGGGAAGTCGAGACATATGAACAACTCCACAATCACACACTTGCATACATGGACACACACACAAACACACACACACATCCTACATGCATCAACCCCCATCCACTCCACCAGATTGCACTTACAGACAAAATACCCCCCCACCCACACACACACACACACACACACTTACAGGTGAGGTTGAATGAAGATATTACACACAGACCTCCCATTACCCATCTGTCAACATGCATAACACAGGGTACTCAACAGCATGCAGTGCAGCTATAGTCAATCCATGTTAGCAACAGTATACATGTGTGTGATGCATGGGCTGTATTAGTAGGTGATGCCCCTTCCCCTGGAAAACACTGCACCTATGTACACAGTATTGCTGTGCACCTGTTCAGAACCCTGTGATGTACTGTGTACCATACCTCACAGGTGTACACACCATTGCTGAATGTGTATTACTGTGTCAGTTATGTCTGCTGTGCTGCTCACAGCCCCTATGTGTTTGTCTGACACATACCTGGGAGGATATGTGGACAGATGTCATTTATGAATGTCTGATGTCTGATTTACAGATGTCATCCTCAGAGGTGCATGTATGACCGATACAATACAATTATACTGACAACCGTCAAACATTATCATGGCTATGAGGAGTGTACACACCCTTATTGATATGATGCCCTCTTCCTTGATAGGCCATGGGACCACATTGCTGCATATGTTAACATTACATGAGCCTGAAATGTGACATATGTCCTGTACAATCAAATGGAGTGTCAAACAAATGTGTTAGTTGTGCTGATGCTGATTGAGATAAATACACTTTGTGGATGCATTTGTGTGCACACCCGTATCATGATGGTTTGTTGCACCTACTGTTATGTGTACTACAGCAGTCACTATTCCTGGCAGGGGTATACTAGCATGGGCTATCTGCATTTGCCAGTATTTGGTCAGTCTGCCCTACACATATCCCCCAACTCTGCATGATTGCAAGGTCAACTCATGTGCACATCCCTTGGAGTTCACACACTGCCATCATTATTGCTGTGGAGTCAGGGTAATGTCTGTCACAGTTCCTGACCCTGACTGTGTGCAGATACAGCCATTCGTAGCATTCCTTGAATCCCTGCTACAGTGCAATGTTGTGCATGATGACACCCCCACCTTCAGCCTTTTTGCAGATGCTTGACAACTATGGCCTACACATGTGTCAGTTTGCAGTGTCCCAAACACTTAACACCACTTGTAACAGTCTAGTCCCAGCTAATGAATGGCAAACATACAGGTGTACACTGACACCAGCATGGTACAGATGGGGATGGTGGGCCTGAAGTGAGGTCAAGTGTTGGTTGTGCAGCACATGTATCTTGCATGATATTGTCTGTAGGTTTCCAACATGGTCTTGGTACACCAGTACACATTGCAATGCATGCCTTTTCGGGACCTTTTCTGTTATGCATACACTACCTGTAGAGAGGCCTGGCTGATGTTTCCTGTAGTCCAACTGTCCCATCTGATTACCCTAACCCATGGGCCACACATTTGCAGAGTCCAGGCAATTACTGACATGGGTACTGCACAACTAGTACTTGCTAGACATTCCTGCAACTCCCTCAGAGTTGTGACATGTTACTAGGCAGCCTATATGACCGGTTTGCTACATGTGACATCATCTGTATTGGATGGCCATCTGTTTATTTCCTACATTTTCCTGTCCCATACATCCTCGCCATATGCAATGGTGAGGTATGGCTACATGTCCAGCTCCTGGTGCTACCTGTTGGGTATGGGGTCCATGCCATGGCATGTCAGATGTGTGCAATCCATGGCTGCCTCTATTGCAGGTAAGTGGGCACATTTGATGGCCAAACATCTTGGACAGCAGACCATTTCTTGGTGTGAAATTGGGAACGTGTACTTGCTGGAAGGTGCATTTCCATGACAAATGCATGTGGTCAGTACCTCAACAGCTGCTTCCACTATATTTTATCTGGAGTGTGTGCACACATATGCTTCCAGTGTTTGTGAAGGTATATATTCCCCATATTTGCTGTCCTAACATACAATTTCATATTACACACTCATTGCTCATGTTAGGACCACATTGCTGGTTGTAAGGGTTGTGGACTGCAGTATTGTGATATGCCATAGTGCAGATCTGTAACAGTTGCCAGTTGTAATACTGGTATATACACTGTTGTAGTATAAGGGTGATGTTTTACACATGTTCCTACTGTAGGCCATTTGTTCCACCATTATGTTCATCTCTGTGCACACATTTTGCAAATGACAGGATGTTAGTTATATTGCAGGAGTCTGACATGCCCTTCAGATACACCATCATGGTGACCACTGTGATGCAGTGCAGTTAACAGCAACAATACGTGAACATGTATGGCATGCATTATGGGTAGGTGTGTTAACTGTGTGCATGGAATATACCATGGCCAAAACATGACTGGTGTATTAGCAAACCTGAACAAATACCATACTCACCAGCTGCAGGCTGATGCCTTGGAGATATACCAGAGGGACCTACATAAGTGTGTAAGAGATGTGATGTCAGTAGCCACAGCTGTGGCACTGGTACAGGGTGGGTGCAGAATTACAGAACATCAAAAGTACAAGTCCACAATACTACAGATTATGCACATCTGTTTATTTCTACTACACAGCAACAGACTATATATATATATATGTATATATATATATATATATATATATATATATATATATATATATATATATATATATATTTAATATATCATCTCACATATGCATGATCTAACTATACAGATGTGGATGGATATGCAACAGTGGTCTACTGATGTGCCCTGTGGCCTTACCTGCACACTCCTCTGCCATTGTGTGGGTAGCACCCCCCTCCACTATGCTCTCTGCCAGGTGTAGTGTGTGCAGGTGGGCAGGTTCTCCAAGGCTGGCAAGGAACTCCTCAACATGTGTCGGGGGGCTGGTTGGCATGACCCCCCCTGTTGCAAGCTGATCCCCCTGACTGCAGCAGCATGCCGACGGGCATTGCGAAGTAGGTCTGTGCAATGATGCTGAGCCTGCTCATAACTGCGGTTAGGCAGGCCACCATCGTTTACCCTCTGGACAAGATCATTCCACAGAGTGGTCTCTTCCTGCTGCTCATGGGTTGTTCAGCTGAACAGCACCTGGTAGTGCTGCACCAGGTGTGAGATGAAGACATCATTCTCCTCCACTGTAAAAATGGGAAGCCTCTACCTCGACATGTTGCCTGAAAGAATAAAGATGGAAACAGGTCTGAGGACCTCATACAGCAAGGTTATCATAGTTTTAATACATATCTCTGTCTCCCCCCACCATATCTGCAACAACAATCTGATCACACAACTCAATAGGTATGTCTACAGAATACCTACCATTGGGACATATATCGTATTGTACAACACTTTGTACTATGTGTTTGTAGTCATGTTCCCTCTGGGGACACTATCATTGGTGGCCTGCTATGGACAATGTCACCTGCATGCCATTGTAAGGGCCACTATGGTTCCATATATGCATATGGTGTGTTTTCTATGTGATTGCTGCACATCTGTTGTTTTGTGTTATTGGGGATATCTATGCATGTTTTTGGACATGATCTGGGAATGTGTGGACTATTACTACCCACATATGTTCTATAACAGTGACACAATAGCATGTTTAGGGACCAGTTGCCAGCAGAATCACCTCTCCCACCTCATCTGGCCATGTTACCAGACCACATCACATGTGGAACCCACCCTGGGGCCTCCTCATCTACTGGTCGTGCACTACCTTCAGGTGGGACCACTTCAGGGGATGGTATTCACCCCCCCTGGGAGCACGCACAGACATGATCCTGTCACCCGAGGTCAGGTCCTTGGTCTAGTGTATAGGGAGCTCCACAGAGACTTGGGGGATGTGCTACAGTACCTTGAGGCCCTCAGTACACACTCACAGGGTCCGCATGCTCCTCCTGCTCAGCCTCCAGCCCAGGCACCTTCAGGGCTGTGAAGCTGATGTTGTGACTAGCCATGCTTGGGGGCTTTGGTCCCATTGTTTCCATATGTGGGGTTATGGGGCTTCCACATCACAGATGACACTTTCCATCCAGGGTGTTTACCCACCACATGTGTCATATACCGTCCCTGTAGGCTTTCTTTTCTATCTTCCAACCCAACCCACCTCCACAAATATACCTGCTGTCCTTCCCCAAATTCCCAATCCCACCTTCACAAACAAGGGCAATGTGTTCCCAACATGGGGTTCACACCTGACATAACCGTTCATTTTGCACATACTCACTACTGTATATATATGTGTGTGTGTGTGTGTGTGTGTGTGTGTGTGTGTGTGTGTGTGTGTGCATGTGCAGCACTGTCATGCAAAAGTAGGGGACATGTATTTATATACATATGTGTGTGTGTGTGTGTGTGTGTGTGTGTTTGTATATATGTGGACATACACACACACACACACACACACACACACACATATATATATATGTGTGTGTGTGTGTGTGTGTGTGTGTGTTTGTGTGTGTGTGTAGATATATATTATGAGCTGTATATCATATCTATACCTATATGTATATGGGGTGCATTTAGACGTCAGGTCCACACTCTCTAACTCTCCTTCCTGCACAGCTGCACTGTTCTGCCTTGCTACAACACAGACAGGTGCCACATGTGGACTCAGCCTAACATTGGGGGGTATATGGGCGGCGTAGTGGTGCAGTGGTTAACATTGTCACCTCACAGCAAGAGGTTCTCCGGTTTGATTCTCGGCTGGGGTGCCTTCTGTGTGGAGTTTGCATGTTCTCCCTGTGTTCGCATGGGTTTCCTCCGAGTACTCCGGTTTCCTCCCACATTCCAAAGACATGCATCTGGAGCATTTCTCCCCGGGCCTCCGCTGAAAACAGGCTCTGTGGAACCTAGTCGGACTTTCCCGGTCAACAAATGATAAATAAAATAAATAAATAAATATATAGGGACAGATTACAGGTAAGCCTATTACACACCTATGGCATTTCCGCATGCTACATTACACGTTAACATGACTGTCCTGCAATTGGTGGGCTCTGGAACCCAAGTGTCCGTCATAACGGCATTACTTCAACCACCAGCTATTGGCCACACTAATATACATGTCTTGCATTACACAACATACACTATGATCACACATCTTGTCAGTCAGTGCTGATCTGCACAGTTGACAGGTATGGCCCACTGCCCAGAGGGACAGACACTATTGTCCATAGCAGTTGTTCAGCTGGACATCATTACAAAAACAACACCTGATGGCACATATAAATCATTCCTCACCATCTATCCCATTATTATGGGCCAAGTACTACATTCAATTACATGCATATATACTTCACATACCTGTTGTGGGAATGGTGTGTCTTCTGGATAGTTTGATGTGTGGATGTGTGGAAGGCTGGATGGATGTGTTTTTTGTTTTGTTTGTTGTTTTTTTTTTTTTTTTTTTTGCTTGCTTTCACACTCTCTCTCTCTCTCTCTCTCGGTCTCTCTCCACTAAATGGATTGAGCTACTTTGAGTAGATTGCAGCATGGATTTTGTAGGTGATGCACATGATCAGATGATGGCCTCTGCATCATTCAGTGTCCACCATTTGCTACCTGCATGCAGCATTCTGTGTAGTGCTTCCAATTACCACTGTCATGGCAACCTACTACTATAAATTCCTACATCATGTGGGCATAGTCCCTTTACCTTTCCTGTATGTAGGACATCCTTCCTGTGTGTGGGCAGTAGTGTTGGAGACAGCAGGTAGCAATACCTCTTACAAGAGGACTTGCAGACGTAGGCCAGCTACATATTTGTATAAGGTTCCAGACCTACAGACAGTGTGAGTAGTGTTGTTATATGCATTGTATAGCACCAGTGTTACAGGGGTTGTGTGTACATACTAGTTTAACATGGAATGCAGTCTGTCTGCATAGCTCTCAACTGTGGGCCTATCCACATGATGGCCAGAGAAGTGCCTGTTATGATTTGTCTGTCCACCACACAGGTCTTGTGTTAGATATATCACTGGCATTGTGTGTGTTGAGTGCTATCAGTACATGGCTACATCTATTTGTGTTTCTGACTTCATGTTCCTGACTAAGGGTATGTTGCAGACTATCCTGTAACACCAGCAAATTTCTCAGTGTATAACAACACTATTTCACATATGGCCCTGTGTTCCAGCCTCTGTCCTACACCTATATACCAGGCTTTGTCCATATGACATGCAGTAAGACATTATTATGTATGGCATGTGATTATGTGCTGCCATTCCTGCCATCATTCCAGTGCTGTTCTGGTCCCCACACATATTGTGGGGTAGGGTCCATATATATATGTGGGCTTCAGCTGCACAAAACATGTGTGCCCTTCTGCAGTCCAGAGGTCAGTGTTTGTAACAGTATTATATGGCCCTGTAAGTCAGTCTATGGGGGAGGGATATGCACCATATATAACTTATGCTGTTACAACATGTGAGGGATATCGGTAGTAAGCCATCTTAAGGTATATGGTTGTATATTTCCATATATTTCACCTTGGGAACATTGGTGGCCTAGTGCTTACTGTCATACAGACTGTTCTGTCAGTGTGATAGTGATGTTTTCAGTTAAGCATTGTTATGTAACATATACATCCTCATTGCAGCAACGTAATTCTTTTCCCCCTAGGGGTTGAGTGCAGAGTGTAATTTGAGGCTGCTGAACTATACATCTGCCTTACTTGGTGTTAATTGATTGTTGTCCTCTGGCCCAGTCTTTCTTTACTGTTGTTCTACTTGAAGGCCTTGGCCTTGTCGGCAACATATGTTATGCTTTCGGAATACTATATAAAATGATCTGCTTGAGAGTTGCATTACTCATTTAGTATGTATTTTAAAGACCTAACAGCTATATGACATGGCATATACAACTTTAATAGTACACAAATAAACATTTCTTATGTATGCAAACCTGTGTGTGGGGTCATATCCTTTGACTTCTCTGAGGGTATATGTTTCATGCAGCAATTACATTTTGTATGAGTGAATCATACACTGTCCATTTGAAAAGGTAGCAACTATAGGAATACTGGATGTTCAATATAATGTGCACCCTCTAAATATGCATGTTCCTATACATATCTATGTGTGTGTATGTGTATTTACATATATATATATATATATATATATATATATATATATATATATACACAGATAGATAGATATGTATCTGCATATATGGGTGTGTATATGTATGGTAGCCAGATTGTACTGCATGGTATGTTATTGATACCATGCTGACATCATACAGGTGAGATGGATTACTGTTAACATCTTGTGGCCATGTTGTGTAGGGTCCTGGGTATGGGACTTGCAACAGTTGGCAATGTGTTGCAGAGCAGATCTGTTTGGCTGTGGGGGGGGGGGGGTGATATCAATACTTACAATAGGTATTTAGCTTGGGCCCCTTCACCCCCATTAATGGTGCCTTTGGTCATATATGTATTTGTTATGTTCTCTTTTATACCTATAAATACATATCTGTATATGTATATATATATATATATATATATATATATATATATATATATATATATATATATATATATATACACATAGATCTCTGCTTACACACATATATATATATATATATATATATATATATATATATATACACATATATATATATATATATATATATGCACATATATATATATATATATATATATTCCTATATGTATATGTGTGTGTGTGTATATATATATATATATATATATATATATATATATATATATATATATATATATATATATATATATGGTTCCCTATTAGAAGCCTGAAACACTATAAGCCTGAAAGTCAAAATCCTGAAAACTATAGACTGAAAATGCAAAATCTCGAAAGTGCAAAATCCTGAAAGTCAAAATCCTGAAAACACAAAATGGACATACTGACGTCATTGTGGCTTTGCTATTGTTAGCCCTGTGGTGTTAGGTCATGCGTTGGGTCCAGGTAAGTGTGCGGTTGGTTTTATGTTAGGGTTAGGGGCGGTTTAAGTGAGTTAGGGTGCAGGTTAGGCATGTATGCAATAGTGACAAATATTGGCGTTAGGCTTAAGTGAGTTAGGGTTAGGCGGGGCAGGTGAGTGTGCGATAGTGACGGACCTTAGGGTTAGGGTTAGGGTCAGGGTCAGTTGGTAGATATTAGTGTCTTTATAGTGACATATTAGCATTATTTGTGTTTTCAGGATTTTGACTTTCAGGATTTTGCACTTTCGAGATTTTGCATTTTCAGTCTATAGTTTTCAGGATTTTGACTTTCAGGCTTATAGTGTTTCAGGCTTCTAATAGGGAACCATATATATATATATATATATATATATATATATATATATATATAGACATATATAGCTATAAATGTATTCATATGTATATATGCATATATTTATATATAAATAAATATATATATACACATACACACACACACACACACACACACACACACACACACACACACACACACACACACACACACACACAGACATCTACAAGTATACATATATTTCATGTACTGTTGAATAACTGTGCTGGATGATATGTTTGTGAAAACAGCAGTGTTATCTATATCTGACATGACTTAGTGCTAAATCAAGTTGGCTTTGGTATGCAGGGTCCTGGGTTCTACCCTTGCAAAAGCTGTTTATTTTGTTGCTGGGCCGAACAAAGGCCATTAAATACAGAGTGATTAAGGCACTTTTCAGCAGTTGTAAGCAGGTTTGTGTGGGTCTGTGCAAAAGTCAGCGCTTCTAACTTCCGGTTACAGTTTTGTATATTTAGTTAGCTTCCAAATTGCTTAACCCGTATAGGCATTGCTTACCCCCACGCAAACAAGCTTAAACCCGCTTACTGCTGCTTAAAAGTGCTTACTCCTGCTTACCCTCGCTCTAGTTTCTTTAAAAGAAATAAAAAAGGGTTGATAGGAAAGTGGTGAAAAAGGGGCACAAAGAGGGAAAGACAGTATGGAAAATAGCTATGGATGTGCAGGACGGGTGTAGGGAAGGTCCATAACTGCCCATTTCTTCTACAGAAACAGCTGTGCATATACACTAATTTTGAGGTAGATTTGCACACTCATACCGCTGAGAGAGGGGTGATGACAACAATAATGTTGGGAACAGATTGCCCTTTTTTTTTTTTAAGGTGAGAGTGGGATATTGGGAAGGGATAGTAGGTATATTTGGGGAGATAGATTGGGTAAGATAACAGACAAGACAGACAAGACAGCATACAGTGGCGGTATATGACACATGTAGGGTAAACACCTTGGATGGGGAGGGGTGTTTGGAAGTTGGAAGCCCATGAACCCCCTAGTGGAAACAGTGGGACTGAGGTCCCCACCAATGGGCTGTCACCACTGCACCTTCACGGCCCCGAAGGTGACTCTGCTGGGGGCTGAATAAGAGGGGATGGCTGACCCTATAGTTGTGCCACGTGGCCCTCAAGCTTGTGCAGCCAATCTCCAAACTCCCTGTGGAGCTCGCTACGCACCTGACCCCAGACCTGACGATGGGTGACAATATCCTGTCAGCACCTGCTCCCAGGGGAGGCGAGCTCCATCCCTGCGGCGGTTCCACCTGAAGGTGGTGCAGGACCAGCAGACAAGGAGGTCCTGGCTTGGGTCCCAGAAGTGCTGGTGCCCAGTGCCACGGCCAGATGAGGTGGGAGAGGTAGGTCCGCTGGGACCAGCCTTCCCAAACGTGCTATGGTGGTTCAATTTTAAAACATATGTGGGTTAGTAGTAGTCAACACATTACAGGATTAGGTATAACAGCATGCATGGATATTCCCATTAACCCGAAACACCAGATATGGAACAGTTACATAGCAAACAGAACACATGCATATATGGAACCACAGTGGCCATTACAACAGCATGTAGGTACATTGATGGCAGCATGCCAGCAATGTGGGAGTATTTCAACATGGCACATGCAAAGAACAAATTTCAATATTTATCAAACAATAGGACATATGTCCCAACAGTAGATTTAATAATGCACATAATGATTGGGTTGTGTATTTAGTTTATTGTTGCAGATATGGTGGGGGGGGGATTAATATGTTAATTATCAACTTGTATATCCCTGTAGTTATCATTACTTTCCTAGTCAGTGCTGTGATCTGTACCTTACAGGTATTATTACACTACCATATGGCCTTAGTTTGGACAGTGGTATGGATGTAGACAACTATATACATGAACTGTGTTTTACCTGTAGTATACACCTCTTACCTGGTATACCTGTGGAGGTATTGTTTGTTAATGCTACCTGACTGTTTCTACGCATATTCCCAGATTCCAGGTTGATGTTATGCACATACTTCTCCATATCTTATTGCATACACTCTGGGCATGCCTTGACAACATGCAGGTGAAACGGGACATATTTTGACTATTGCCCTCATAAACCTTTGGTGAGTTTTACAGTGACAGGTTTGTTGTAGACATTTTCCAAATATTTACAGGCCTGACAGTCACTTATATGACATTAAATGCTGCCTGCATGTCAGAGTTTAGCATGCTGATATGCCAGGGGGACAGGGTAACAGCCAGCAGATATGGGCCAATTTTTGGGACATTCCAGACAGATATGTATAGTCGAACGGTATGATTCTGCATACAGCTTACTACCACTCCCAGGATTCGAACCATGACTGTGTGTGCTAAAATAAAACAGTGTACATCATGGGTTGGGTGTGCTATATAGATATTTGCTGTGTATCTTTTCTCTGAATTATTTCTATAAGTCTTCCATAGTGTTACAATCTGACCTTGTAATTACAGCACTCTTATGCAGGGTTTCCTAGACAGTTTTATTATGTAGCACTGTGTGGATGACAGTGATGAGTAATACCTTATTAGTCAGAGATGCTACAACACTAACACTGCCATACAATACCATAATAAACAGTACCAGTCCAAGATTTCAATCTTTTATTTCTAGGCACAGTTTTCATATCTGACAGACCTGTAGGGGGAATGTTTTTTAACACTACTTGAATGTTGTCACACATAGTACCAGATTCCACATTATTATTATGCACATACATCTCACTCTGTTACTGCACACACTCTGGTCATAGCTTCACAACATGGGGTGGAGTTGGGACATACTTTGCTTATTACTCTCATAACACTTTGGTGAGTTGCTTGAGTGACAAGTTTGTTATTATGGATATATTTCTGACAGTTATGATGTCTGACAATCAGTTGTATGTCATTCTTTTCTGCCTAAACTTCTGGGATCATCACACTGATTTGCCAGGGGGACAGAGTGCCAGGCAGGGGACTTACACCAATTATCTGGACTTTCTGACAATATCTGTACAGTTGTGGGGTATGATTCTGCATACAGCTTACTACCACTCCCAGGATTCAAACCATGGCCATATGTGCTAAAAATACAACACTTCATGCCTCAGTTGAGTGTGCTATTTGGATTATGTTGTCTATATTTTTGTCTAAGTCTCTCTCCATTGTACAATATGACCTCTTGTGATTATAACAGTCGATTCATACACATTTTATTTATGTAGCACAGTGTGGGTAATAGTGCTTAATACAACAGTACTATTAAGAGACTGCAACACTACATTACCATATGATACCAGAGTAAACACAAGCAGTCCAGCAGTTAGACCTTTATTGTCAGGCTGTTAACTTTTTATTTACATACAACCTATATGAGACTCTTACTGCCATATTGTCTGGTTTATTCAGTACATGCCATACACAATACAGGTTTTATACTGGCAATTAACTTTCTACTACTTTTAGATATATTTCTTATGACAGTACATGTAATTATTACTAACCTGCCTCGTGACACAACCTCTACAATCTACAAGCATGGGCTTCCCAGTTCACAGCCCACTCATCTGCCACTGTCAAAGACATATGAGAAATATTTAGCCATACCTATCCATAATATACATGAGCTGGCAATTATTAAACAGGTAGTAGACTGATACTTACACATGGCTGGGACATCCCCCGTCTGCCTAGCCTCCTGGATCCACTGATCCAATAGCTCCCTCTTTCTCCACTTCAGATCGGTATAGTGATGCCTGACCTGCTCACCAGTTCGAGGGATGCCAGTGGCACTGGTGAGGTCACAGGTGAGACAGTCCCAGGCTTCTGCTTTATATTGGGAACCCTGGTACTGGCCTTGCAGCAGTCTCTGGTCATGGTCTTTAACAAGGAGTCCTGCCATGACTTTGGACTCCTGGATGCCCCAGCACTGTGTCCAGAAGTGCACTCCTTCACCCACACTGGTCATAGTGCCTGCAGGAGGAAGCTGCAACCAGTTATGATATGTATTCCTGCCTGTGGGATTTAAATAGGGCCGATTTCCCACAGTTTGCTGTGAGTGGAAAGTTTTGAAAATGCTAAGCTATGGGAAAACTTGCTTACCTAAGGCTGGCATTGCTTAAAGGGGTACACCACTGGGCAAACTGATTTAGCTGGCCTACACATTGCTTACACCTAGTAAGTAGGGGTGTGCAATGCTTAGTGTTGCTTAATTTTTAATTTGCACACTATTTGCTGTTTGGCATTGATTTATCATTCAGCACATGTTATAAATGTGTTTGATATCCATGATTCATGTGTACGTACACTGTATGAGGTTCTTGTGTTTATTGGGGGATTTCAACACTTTATTACAATGACACCTCACATCTGGACTTAATGCAGTACTCCAGTTCACATATTTATGTTATGTAGTAGGTTATATAACATAAAACTGTATATAGATTCCTTTCACATGTTAATTTTGATTTTCCTATAGTGAGGATCTGTTTGGTGATACCTCAATCTTATGCACTGCTGTGATGGCTTACTGGTTATCTACTGTGACTAATGTGTATGGGGTCCTGGGTTCAAGACTTGCAAGGGCTGTTTGTTTTGTTGCTGGGCAGAACAGCAGCTGTTGGATACAGAGTGATTAAGGGACTTTTATGCAATTGTAAGCAGGTTTGTGTGACGGTAAGCAATGCTAACTTCCGGTTAAATATGCTTACAGAGAGTTAGCTTCAATATTGCTTAACCTGTGTGCGCATTGCCTACCCCCACGCAAACGGGCTTAAACCCACTTACTACTGCTTAATAGTTCTTACTCCTGCTTACCCCTGCACTAACTTAGACAGAAATGTAAAATGGTTCTTGGGAAGTTAAGCAAGCAAAACATGATCACTTCTTCTTAGGGCAACATGTACTTTATTATTAAAACAGAAATAAGAGCTTTTGTCTCTATTTAAACAGTCAAAGAGACTTCATCAGATAAGGCTAATACAAACAAATAAATTTAAAACCAAAACCCAGATGACCTCATTTCCTGCTAGCAGGCTTAACCATATTTAAAGTGACAGTATTAAAATCCAACAGTAGTGTGCCAGAATCTAAAACAGTACTGTAACAGTTATAAATACGTCCAAAATCTATGGCATATCACAAGAAAAATTCATTTCATAGAATTTCATCCCTACCTTGTAAAATATTAAAATACCTATACTTAAGATTATGAATACATGAAAAGTGCATGAGCAAATAAATAAATAAATAAGTGGTTAAATGGAAATAGGCAGAACCAAGCTGAATAAATAGATGTATATATAAAATTCAGGGAAATGTCATCAAAACCTATAAATACATATTAATATCCTAAAAATATATATAAAATATATAAATATGTAACAAATATCAATACAATTATAAAAATAAGAATATATACATATGTATGTAAACCACAAATGCAGATACATCATAGATATTCAAATATTAGTGTCTACCCAATGCTTTTATTTTTAGTAGACTAGTAATTGACACATTTTCATTTAAGCCTGGCCAATATACTGGCACACTACTGTTGGATTTTAATACTGTCACTTTAAATATGGTTAACCCTGCTAGCAGGAAATGAGGTCATCTGGGTTTTGGTTTTAAATTTAGTTCTGTTTGTATTAGCCTTATCTGATGAAGTCTCTTTAACTGTTTAAATCGAGATGAAAGCGCTTATTTCTGTTTTAATAATAAAATACCTGTTGCCCTAAGAAGAAGTGATTTTGTTTTGCTTGCCTGCCTTCCATTTGACATTTTTTGGATTATTGGTTTTGCTCTTTGAAATGTTTATTGTAGTTCTTGGAAAGTTGGTGGATTTGGACACTCCATGGATTTATCATTCATTACACATTATACCTTCAATTTGTATCCCTTATTCATATGTACATATACTGTATGGGGCACTTGTGTTTATCTGTGGATTTTACATTATTACAATGACACCTCACATCTGCATTTATTGCAGTACTCCAGTTCACAAATATATGTTATTTAGTAGGTTATACAACAAAAAATATTGTTCATAAATTGATTTGACATGGAAAAGAGAGTTTACTGAAGTGAGAATCGAACCGAGAATGATTGCTCGTAAGGCAAAAAGCTCTAACCACTACACTATTGCAGTACTGCTTTATTTGCATGTATCTTGATATTTATCTTCTTGTGGCAGTTAAGCTAAGGTATGCGTAGCTAAGCAATGGGCAAACCCGCGCACCTACGGTTAGATTTAATCTGTTTGATAAAAAAATGTATTTATATTATTATATTTTAACTATTGCTCTTATAAACTTGGGGTGTTGCTAGGGTAACAAGATTTGATTTATGTACATTTTCTGATGGATTTGAAGTCTGACGCTTGTATGTTTGCCATTATTGATGAGATCATCCTAGTGATTTGACAGGGTAAATGAGGGACAGGCCAGACATATGTGCCACATATCTGTTCATTCTGCATTGATCTATGGTGTTGGGGGTATGCAACCCTCTATGAGCAGTCTCACTCACTGCAATTGCCAAATGGCAGTTCTTGACTGCAGGGGTATGTATATTGTGAGAGCTCTGCTCTCAGACATGCCCCCTGCACTTGTCCATGCTCCATGTCTGTTTAGAAGCTGAGGCAGTGCGCCGTCATCACTATGCATGGCGAGCTGCTGTGCTGCTCCTAAAATTTCACTTCCATGCAGGAATAAGCTATTCCTGCACAGAACCTTACTGAATCCCAGGGAATGTATTTATAATTTTTGGCATATTAGTAGAATTTTTCCATAATATATGTGTACCTCTTCTTTTATTTTGCAACAAGAGGCAGTAACCATTAAATAATGTTTTATCTAGATCTTTTTCAATAAGTGAGTCTCTTGCAGGAAAACTATCTATGCTTTATGCATTTTAATAAACTTAAGCAAACGCGGTCTTTTTGTGTTATTATTTAAACCAGTAACATTAAGTGATAGACACTTGTAAAGTAGCATATGAATAAGGTGTATTTAAAAAGTCTGCAATATGCTTTTTTATATAATAGTTGGAAATGACTTCTTAAGTACTTTATCATGGATGAAACAAACATTTTGACTATTAATTTCAGAAACAAATGTCTAAATACAAAACCATGCATAGAACTTAAAGTTCCTGGTTTGATTAAATTATTAATCCCACAATCTACAACTCATACTTCAAGTACATTATTTTCGGCTACCACCGTGTATGTAGAATACTAGTATCAACAAAACATTTGTAGTTGTATAGTAACTTGATGTAGATCAACTTTAAATTTATATGCTTATTAAACATACTAGAATCTAGATAAATGAAATATGTATTTAACTACTCTGGGTTAAAGTATTGAATGTACAGTCAATATGAAAATTAAACATTAACTTTGCAATTTGCATATATTAATCTCAGGTGTGATTGATTGTGCTTTTGTCATGTTTAATAGTAGCCTCTATGTTTTTAATCTTGCTAAATAGCTGCACCATTATATAGTTAGGGATATAAAAAATTGGAAAAGACATAAGCAAAAGAAAACACCTAACAGCAAAGAAAAATGATACTGTACAATTCAGTGACTGAAATAATAAAGATGATATACTTGAGACCTTCCATGTCTCCAATTATATCTCTCAACTTCTTCGGCAAGTCTGAATAGTCCAACAATAATGAATGGATAAGTGCCCAAAATGAGAAAGCATCATTTAAATATTCATTAATATGGTAATAAGTTTTCAACAGTAAACATTTATTGAACTATATGTAGATCTAGTGTACGATTTCATTTACTGAAGTTGTTTCTTAGTGATTTAGGTGAAAATCAAATAGATTTGCATGTGAGAAAAAAAAAACATCACAATCAAGGCCTTCCCTTTCCCGGAATCAGTGTTTTGGACCAAGTATACCCTACCTTAAAATCGCTTGAATGCCCTATTTAATGTTCCTGTCAAATGAAATGACACCTGTTAACCAGTACCTCCTATCACTGTGTTAACTATGTTATTAACTTATATTTTCACCCTTAAAATCACACAGACCGTTCATCTAAAGTTTTGCAAAATGGGGCAGCAAGGTATATTAAACAGGGAAAACAAAAGTAGAAAATGATACAAGATAACTGAACATTTATGTTCAACCTCACTAACACCCACGTTTAGCAAAACTAAGTGAAAACCAATGCACCTTACTTTGAATGCTGTGATTTTGTTGCAATCATTGCCTTCACGCTTTTGTGTTGCTATATTATCTAATGTAGTAACATTTTCTATTATATGCTGCCTTTTGTATTCTGTTTCCCAGGTCATGTCTGCAAGTGACATGAAAAGATCAGCAGAACTGCAAATGAAGCAAATGCATTCTGTGCCTAACATACCTGACTGTCGTTAATATACACATTCTGGTCTCATCAAAAATCAGACCTTCCAGTTCAGACTCCAACATTTCAGAATCTTTGCTATCACTCTCTAGCATTGTACCCCAATCATCCTGTGTATCCCCCTTCCCTTTCTTATATAATATGTTCACACACACACACACACACACACACACACACACACACACACACACACACACACACACACACACACACACACACACCTATGCATGAACAAATACATTAGCATATGTATACACTAAATCCCTTTGTTCAGGGGTGCTGACTACCACAATCCTACAATTTGTAGTTTATATCCGTTGTTGTATTGTATTGTGGTAATCATTTAGTCAATGTGTTACATGTAGTCAGAATGAATAAAGTTACATTACTAAATTGCTATTACATCAAAGTTGAAAGTCCAAACAATTTCATCTTTATATCCTTTCTTATTATATATTTTAAATTACAATACATGAAACTAACATCTAACAGCTCTGTTAGAAATGCTACATCTAAAGAAATCCCAATCCCTCCCCACCACACACTCCACAGACCTCAACCTCATTACAACAATCAACAGAACATGCTGGAGGGACAGTTTCATAACCCAGAGACTGCCCATTTGATACAATAAACTTTTCATAGATGTCAAACACAACACCTCAGTGGCCCTCTTCAAGATGAATCTTGATGAGTGGATGGGAAATAGAAAATTCACCCTAGGGATCATTCCAGTGGCTCTGCTCGACAGAGGCACTGGAAACTAAAGTCAGGTGACATGATGCCAGGGTAATCCTATGGGCTAGGCTTGTAAAGGAACCTATAATGTAATGAACACCAAATACCAATAAATAATAACAAAGAATTGCTCAGAATGAAACTTTACTGTTAACTATATTTTCCCCCTTCATTTTTCCCTTATTGTGTACCTTGTTTTCATTCCGATGCTTCTTGCTGTAATATCTGTCCCAAATTATGTTGCTTTTCTGTATTTCTTCTTTTAAATCCTTATTTTTGATGAAAATGATTACAGAGCTGAAATCACAGCCCTGTAAACTTTCCGGTTTAGCTGCAGTTGCCGTTTCAGGATTCCAAGCATTTAGCATGGGGTTAAAGGTCACCAGCATATCTTCTTCAGTGCAAACAGCTGTTCATTGCATCAGTGCTTCATGAAGCAGTTCTGGTTTGGTTCACGGACTTGATTTCACTGAAACTAGCTATTGCATGTCATTGAGCCAGAAAACAGAGTACTTTAAACATATAAAACTTAAAGAAAAAAGAGCTTGAGACACCTTACTAAAGCTTCAATAGCTATGTAAACACACAACTGCAGTGGTGCCATCCCAGAGCCCACAAAACCAATCATAAAGGAAAGCCCAGACACAATTCACCCACACACGGCTACTTCCATCATTTAACCCAGAAGAAAGCACAAAAAACTATGAAGACAAAAGAAGATCACCAGTTTGGTCCTAGTCCACACCACCACAAAAATAGAATTGGGAACCAGTGTTCCTGAATCGTCTCCTCTGTACAACGTTTTCGTGCTGGTTTTTCACTGAAGAACGTATAGAGGAGAAGATTCAGGAACACTGGTTCCCAATTCTATTTTTGTGGTGGTGTGGACTAGGACCAAACTGGTGATCTTCTTTTGTCTTCATACTTCCATCATTTAGAATCAAACAAAAACGCAAGACATGAAACAAGAGGAGCCAACAGCAACTACATCACAAATACATCACTCCTAAAGACCCAACATCAAATAAACAGTACCACATCTGTCTCTCTTCAAATACAAGTACTACTCAAGCCAAATGCCAAACAGCAAAGGAAGCCAGAAAAAGAAAGAAAGGCACAGAGAGAGAAAAACAAAAACACAAAGAATATACACTTAACAACACCCCCTTGAACTATAATTAAAAGAGCATCAACCTCTAAGTATATCAAAATATTTAATTACATCACCAAGACTACATTTATAACCACAAGCACCTTTACAAAACAAGTAAGCACTGATGCACTACTCCAACAATCACACACATGAAAAGAGTCCATCAACAACATATTAGCCTACAAAAGATATTAAAAGATTGTTTTAAGACAGACATAAAATAAGAGACAAAGAAAAAGGAAATATTAATAAATATCACTATTTACCTTATTAACTTTTCCCAGAGGTGAAGTTTAGAAATTAAATGTTTAGTAAGAGAGAAAAAATATATATATATTAAAAATGTCCAGTTTATTTATCCTTCAGTTTTTTATTAGCTCCTTCTTTCACAGTCCATCCATTTTTTGTTGCATGTCTCTTCAGGCTTTGTGCTGACCAGTCCATATCTTCTGTCTCAGATATTAGGTTTTTCTTTTGGACGAAATTCATAGCTTCTTGCAAAGAGCCAAAGATCTTCTCACCATCAGGCAAGTATATTTTTATCTTGGCCAGGAATAACTCTTGAGCTTTAATATTAGATTTTTTTGAGAAACTTTATTAAAGGAACACATTTTTTTCTTTTGGCAATAACAGAAGAGGTATAGTAATTTTTACCACTAATTTTGACAGGGGGATTAGACCAGGCAGATTTCAATACCAAGTCCTTATCTTGAGTGGACAAATATCTAACTATTATAGATCTCGGAGTAGAGGAATTGCCAGTTGGACCTGGTTTTGACAAAAAACAATGGGGTCTTTCAATTCCAAATGAAAGAGATTCAGGTAAGTTTAGTACTGTGGGTAACCAGTTATTTAAGAATTGTATCATGTTGCTGCCCTCTTCTTTTTCTGGGATCCCATAAATTCTTATATTGTTCCTCCTTGATTTAGTCTCTAAATCTTCCACTTTTTCTAAAAGTTTGTTATTCTGCTTCAGAAGGAAGTCATTTTGACATTCACACTCAGACAACCTGCCATTAATGTCAATCACTGCTTCTTCAATAGTGGGAATTTGTGCAGCATGCTTTTTGATTACCCCATTTAACAGATCTAGTTGTTTACTGCTGTCTTGTTTTATCTTGTCAATTTTATTTTCCAGTTTGTCCATTCTGATTGAGAGTTCCTGAATATTTGTAATTATGGATTGTAATTCCTTCTTCACTTCACTCTCCTGATGTGAGTTCTTCCAGTTACTTATTTCTATATCTCTTGTTGAAAATGTCTGACAGAAAAAAAAAACAGGATGTACCAATACTAAATTGAAGAAACAAAAACAAAAGAGTAGGTAATAATGTTTCTTCTGAGAAGTAGTTGAGTAGTTTTCTTCAGAAAATAAATAAAGGTTCCTATCAGAATAATAGAAAATTGGCAGAGCTAAAATTTTGAGCTGTTAGCTGTCAGTTGTTTGGCATCTTGGCCACGCCCCCAATAACAATACATCTCATCTACTGATCATTTCTGATATACCACCTAGGAATGAAAAGTATATGAAATAAGCATGGCTATAAATATTTAATGTAACAGGTAGCCCTTTAATGATGTTTGCAACCTTAAAGAAGATATCTGTTCAGGTAGCCCTTTAATGATGTTTGTAACCTTAAAGAAGATATCAGTTCCTATCACCCATTCTACAGTTTCTGTTCCACATCATCCAATAAGTGATAATCCTTACATTCATATTATGCAAATTCAGTATAGGTTGCTTCCTACTTTTTCATTAATTGATTCCATGAAGCCCACATTATGTTATTAAGGGTTAAGGAGAACCAGAACCTCATCTGGCAAGCAATTAAAGTAAGGCAACTTCTTACATATGGTTTATGCCAGTGTCACCATTTTCTTCACATCATTTAAATCTTTCTACCTTTCCTATCTCTCCTCACTCCTTCACCTGTATTTAATCATCCTGGCAATTCTGTTAAAATACTTTCTCCTTAATCTCCTTATCTTTTCAGCTCTCTTTTCTCCTTTCCTTATACTCCTTCTATATTAGTTAAGCTGGTTAATTAAGCTAATTTGAAACAACAGAAGCAAACAGAATCCAACCTATGCATTGATTATTCTCATCTCAACCTTCCCTGTAATGTGTATTTCAATGTGTAATGTGAAAAGTTCTCATAAATCCATACAGGGTTTATTGATATGTATCACTATATATTTTAATTGTATTGTATATAACTTTTTCTCTTTTTTTACATTGTGATATCAAATAATCAAAATAAAAATATTACTTTTTCCATTGAGGCATCCCTCCACCCTACCCCCACACCCTTATAATTATATATATATATATATATATATATATATATATATATATATATGTATATATCATCTCCAAGATTGCAAGATTGCTCATCTTGCAAAAAAAAAAAAAGCCGGAAATCAAATGTTAGAATCACATCCTGTGTCTTATATTTGTGAGGTAAACATTTTAACCATTATACCAACCCTCCAATGTTTGACCAGCTGAGTTTTGAGCAGTTATACCAAAGTATTTCCATCTTGACCACCTAAATGACACCCGTATATGTATATGCATATCTGCATCTATCTATCTATATATATATATATATATATATATATATACATATGTATGTATATATATATATATATATATATATATATATATATATATATATATATATATATATATATGTGTGCGCACAAATATATATATATATATATATATATATATATATACAAACACACACACATATATCTATATCTATATACACACATGCACATACACATATCTATATCTATATCTATATCTATATGTATGTCTAGCTACAACCCCCCCCCAAAAAAAAACACTGCTTTTTTTTTTAATTAAAATTTTCCATGAGCCAAGATTAATTCAGGGTGCATGCACAGTAGAATATCAACATGCATAATATCGATCAATTTGATTTGACATTATGCATGTTGACAAAAGCAGTGTTAATTTAAGTATCTCTCTCTCTCTGTGTGTGTATATATATATATATATATATATATATATATATATATATATATATATATATATATGGATCTACTTTAAAAGACCGAACTGACGATTCCCCGACACGTGGAAAACGAAGACCAAACGACCGACAGGTAAGTTTATCGAAAGGGTGATTTGCCGACAGCGGAAAGACCGACAAGGGTAATATGTGACCGCGACTCGGTAAGTGTGCGACAGTGACGGAGTTAGGAGCGGTCAGGTAAGTGTGCGATATTGTGGGATTTTGGGTTAGGCTGTGGGAAAGGTGAGTGTGTGTTAGTGTCGGAGTTAGGGTTCGGGTAAGGTAAGTGTGTGATAGTGAGGGACTGTAGTTTAGGGACGGGTTAAGTGAGTTAGGTTTAGAGTGCGGGTAGGGTGTGTGTGCGTTAGTGACGGGCTTTATGTTTTTGGGTGGGTTAAGTGAGTTAGGGTTAGGGTGCAGGCAGGTGAAGTGTGCGATAGTGTCAGACCTTGGGGTTAGGGGTGGGTTAAGTGAGTTAAGGTTAGGGTGCAGGTAGGGTGAGTGTGCGATAGTGTCGGACCTTAGGGTTAGGGTTTGGGTTAGGGCTAGTGGCTATGCTATGTAGTGTAATGTGTTGTTTACGTTCGGTGTGTCGGTGTAATGGTGTTCGGTGTTTTGCGTTGTCGGTTTTGTGTGTTGTCGGTTATCTGGTCTCGGTGATTTGTGTGTCGGCGAACTGGCGTGTCGGTCTTTCAAAGTAGACCCATATATATATATATATATATATATATATATATATATATATATATATATATATAATTAAATTTGCAATTATCAGTTTTATCATGATGCAAGAGTGAGATCAGTAAGTTTATAATTATGTACCAAAATATATTCAATGCGCTCATTCATATATGTGCTCATGCTGCATTACTTAAAAAAACTTTTTTATATCTCCTTGCTTTTACAGTATTTTTAACTCTATTCAGTAAAGTAAACATTTCTGTGATACACTGATAAGATTTCTGCTTAATTTGATTCATAATGTATACTAATTTGTGATGAATTTAGAAGAAACTGACTGGTATATGGTAACAAATGGACTCCATTTTTCTCTTAGTCTGTATAGGTCATGCACCATAGTTTATGCACAATGTCATTAAAATACCTCATTTGATTTTGACTTATAAAGCACCCAACTATTTCAAATTACACACTATTAACAGTATTTCCTGATCTTGACATTGTGGTATCATTTAAAAAAAAATCACACCCCTTTGTATGGATAGCATCAGCTACAGCTTTAATGATGGTAGTGCGTTCTTCATTGTTTAACTGCTTTTTGAAAGTTTTCGTTTAAAATTATATCAAGATTATTGACTGAATATTTTTTAAAATGACATAATACATGCTGCCTTATCACAGGGCACATTGCTTTCTGTTTTTTAAACAGCAATTGGTTTGGGGCATATATATTGTCTTATATAAATAGAAATATTTACAGCAAGCTTCCCAAGTTAGAAATAAAACATAAAAAGAAAAAGTACTGAAATCCCTCAAGACTTCACCAGCTGTAAATCCATTTCCTCCAATATGCAATTCATCTTTTATTTAAAAAGTGAAACCATGCTTGCTTCACATATGACTTAAGTTAGTTTATTTTAAAATGGAATTCTTACTATTAAGCCATCATTTATAAGTAAGGGTAGTGTTATTATGTTATAGTAAAGGTATACTAACAGAAAACTCTAAGTTCTCAATTTTATATATATTCCAAAAGCAAGATTAGTACATTTTTAATTGTAACAGCAAATGTGGGGTCATTCATTCATGTGTTTATAGGTACACAGATTCATTAACATGAATGTGAATTAATGTCCTTACTTAGTCCTGGAATAATCATCTGACTATTACCAAACCTATTACAGAAACAGCAAAATCACTCAAAGCCAGCCATTCCTACAAGTCCACCTACATTTGAAAACTGGTACTGCAGCCATGTACCTTGCCTGTAGCACACGTACTAACATACTGCTGGACTGGAGATGACAAATACATATAGCTCACTGTCATAACACTGCCACCTGCATTTGCATACTAGTACTGCAGCCATGTACCTTGCCTGTAGCACAAGTACTAACATACTGCTGGAGATGACAAATACATATAGCTCACTGTAACAACAGTGCCACCTGCATATCAGCTAAGCCACTGTATGCAGTGCAGGTAAAGCTCTGTCATTCTTGAAGAGGTTCATTACAAAAACACAGGAATGGCATGTTATGGTGCTATACAAAGGAACAGTTTCATCTGTTAAAAAATGCAACTTTGTCGCCATTCCCTGGGATGGTTTCAACACTAAACTTCATTACACCACATGCATGTGATTTTTGATTTGTAACCACAATTTATTTCCTACCTGAGATCAACCTCATATATGTGATGGAATTGGTACTACAGGCTTTAGGGTCATTACCCATCTAAAGACAGTAGTACCACACAGTTGTATCACTCAATGCACCTCCCAGTTTCACTGACTTCAAAAGGCTGTTTTATTTTCTTAAATTTGCATTGGCAGTGCAAAAACTAAGCAATGCAGCACAGTGATCACACATGCCATTTTGGACGTTGGCATAGTGATCCAATCTTCCTCATAGCCTACATAGCTTGAGGACTGTCAATATCCTATTTTGGACTTTGGCATGAAGTTATTCCCTTAGATTGTTTGTTATGCTAGATGTAACTTATTTTAGAATCCCACAGAAGGTATTTATCCTAACCAAACATTTGATACCTTCTAGTTTGTTAATGGGTACAATGCTATACATTTTTGGGTTTATAAAAGTTAAGTTGCTCACCCAACTAATGCTTTTAACAACAAACATGTACATTATACTGTGAATGATCTAGTTTAGCTGGGTCTTTCTTGCAGTTTATATGTAATGGTTTATCTGTGTGACCTTTTCACTTTTTGGTTTAGATATTATTCGGGATATTTTGAAGAAACCTTAATATTTATTGATATATCTTGGCTTTAAGCTCAATGTTTCCAAAGTACAGCCAAACAATCCATATATGTTATACCGATGAGCTGAAAAAATGGGGACCAAAGCATACGTATAGCTAGTGGGATTGGCCTGAATATAACAATAATAAAAAAGTAAAAATTCATGGGCATTCAAAAGTCATATAGCTGAAACACTAGTATGTCCTTATGGGGGTGATTTGTGTATATCCCCTGTATCTACTACAGGAAATTTAAGGTATTACACAGTGAAGTCTCTAGCCTGTTTGGGCATTTTTTGCAGTTTTTACTTAATGGTTTGCTTGTATAACCTTTTTTTTACTCTTTGTTTTAAATACTATCTTTCAGGATGTGTAATTATAGGGAGTATACCCATCTTAGATCTTATTGTCTTATTATTTACTGGACATTTTTGACTGTATCTTAAAAACTTTGTGCCTACATGGAAAATGCATTGCCATCCACTCTGGTGCAAACCTATGCAGATTTACAGACAATTGCAGGTATGGCTGGCCTATTATGGCTCTGCTATTTTCTTTCTTTGACTGTATCCTACTCCTGTCTGCAGACGCACTGCACAATCTTTCCAGAGAAAACTTGGCTTACTTCTTGTGAAGATAGGTGAAGGCTGCCAGCCTAGCCAGATAACATTTTGTAGATAATTCTGTCATTTGTAAATATTAATGTAAGTCACAGGCTTGTTCTCTTAAATGTGAAATGACTGCATTGGATATTGAACTGCAAAAATGTAACAACAGTGCACTCTGCTGTAAGAAAGCTAAGTTAAGCATTTCATGATTGTCTTTGATGTCAAAATTTGGAGCCAATATGTCTAGAGGGAGGCATCCTGCCTATTGTTTTAAGACCAGAGTTAATGGCTAGAATTTGCATGCATAAATGTCCTTTATTGCTTGGGTTTCTGACCAGGTGTAAGGAATGTAAATGTAGTTTCTGTTCACCTGGGAACACAAGAGAAGTGTGAAGAATGAAGTCATGTGAAGCAGCTCTGCGTTATCAATTTAAAGAGAGAGAATCAGAGAGCTCAGAGCATTTTGTCTTGTGAACATCCAACTCAGCACCACCTGTGGCTAGGTGTAAGTTATTTAGAACTGTGTTTTCTCTTAGATATAGCTAGGAAATAGGAAGATTAGACTAATTTGTTTTTCTGTGATGTCAGAACTTTTCTACGGTATTATTTTAAGTATTTAACGCCAAATGAAACAACCACTTTTCTCCTTCACTTCACATAAGATAAATACAATAAATACAAACAGCAAACTCCACTAAGGCAAAAACAGAGCGAATTTTCACATCAGTTTATTTGGTACCTCAGAGTTTGCTGTTTGTATTTATTGTAATTATTTTAAGTATTTCTCTGTGATCGGTGAACTCTTGACTAGCACTGTGTAGTAAGAAGTATTGTCTTGTGTTTTTATTATTTATTATTAAATATTTTTAAACTTTTCAATTGTGGCTGTTTTGTGTAGAGATAATTTAAGCTCTAAGAGTACGTTGCATGTTTATAGTGATAATGTACCAAGTCACTCTGATAAGCCTTGACTGTTCAGTCACACTTACCATTTAGATAATAATATTACACAGTAATAATTGGACACCCTTTCAAAAGGGCCTTTGAGTAGCTGATATTAATGGGTGGTGGCATCTGGTACTACCTTTTAGACTGGGCAGAAAAGGAGCACAACTGGAGAACCTGTGCCAGCCTTCCCCAGGAGTGTCTGTGTGGTTGTATATAACTCTTATCTCAAAGTGTGTGTGTGTGTGTGTGTGTGTGTGTGTGTGTGTGTGTGTGTGTGTGTGTGTGTGTCAGCTACTTAGGCAGGGGCACAAAACACTGGTTGGACAGAGAGGATACTGGAGGTTTTAGCTTGCCCATTAGGCTGAGATCTGGATCCTATAGCTGTGCCAGTGGGGAGTCTTATTGGGGACCTGGAGAGAAAGGGAGAAACCAGCCCAGACTGACAGTGATCTCTGTGTGTTTCTAAGGGAAATTGTACTTTACTGTGTGTGTATTTATTATTCTTTCCCTACATGGACACCTTTCTCTGGTGTTAGTGGTGAGGAATGAGGCTCCTTGATTGCTGGGCCAGGGCACGGGCATCACACTTCTCAGTAATGTAATGTATTTAACTATTTGTGTTTGCAAACATCCTCACAATGACTTTATAAACAAAAATATCATACATTAAATTCTCTATGATACAGCTTTGTAAGTCTCAGTGCATGTTGTACAAAATAATAATCCAGTATGTTTGTCCTCATTTCAGAGGCATATATTCATATGTACTCCAACAAGCTAAACCACCATTAGGGCAATATGTTTGAATATATCAATGCATGCATTTTTTTTACAGTTTAGATCTAGTAAACACCCCTCATTTTCTGTTAAGAATACACCAGATTTTGTCTGTAAGAAATTAATGTTTGTGTATTAGGAAAAGAAAGTATTCAGACCAGCCATTTGCAGTTGATTCTTCTAAGTTTTATAGATCTTGCAGTGTGTCTAACTTTTGTTAAGTATGTGGTCTAGTAGACCAGGATAATGAAAATAGGGTAAGCATATATTCCTGCCTTAGAAAAAAAATGATAGAAAAAAATATCACTGGATCAGCAGGGATCAACAGAACATGAGAGTAGTTAGAGTCACCCAACATCTGACAACTACTCATCTTTGAAATCAAGGATATAAATGTACCACTGTGGAATTCAAAAAACAAGGTGATTAAATCAGACACCAGACCAGAAGGTATAGCAATGTGCAGTGCAGGTAGCTTCAGAAGGAAAACTGAAGCCAGAAGACCACCAAGGTTCATGAAGACATGTTGTAAAGAGCAGGATTATGAAGAAACAGTAAACAAAATTCTGGCCAAAAATCCAAATGCTACTAACTGCAGACATGTCATGCTTTGTCCCTTACACAGAGCTTCAAACCAAACCTAATGTTCACAAATATTAAGGTGCCTGCAAAACATTCTGAATAACATCCACATTAAAGTGTTAAAAGGTCATACAGACAAACTCTTCGGAAAAATATGTGCTAAAGACCTAGCCACACTACAGTCTGTACTATATAGTGCCTTAACGTTCCTGTAGTGGACGTCAATTGGATACATGCAAATCACCCCATAAGGACATTCCAATGCTTCAGATACATGGCTTTAGATGTCTTTGACATTTTACTTTTCCAAGTCATTACTAGAGTGTTTAGGTCAATAAAGTCAAGCTTCACTAGCTGAAGACATGACATGCTTTGGTCTTTACCTGATCTAGTCAGTACAACAAAAAAGAATTGCTTTAGTCATACTTTGTAAGCACAGAGCTTAAAGCCAAGTCTTATGCCCATAAATATTAGGATGTCTACAAATTAAACAGAATGATATCCAAACCAAAGGGTAAAATTGTGACATATACCAACTATTCAATAACATCTGCAAGAAAGACACACCCCAAGTATAGTCTTTACTGTGCAACATCTTAAACCTCCTGTAGTAGATGTCCATGGAATATATGCATCTGAAAATAAATCTTTTACTCAGAGTACATCTAGTATGTATTCTGAAAAAGTCTAATCCTGAAGATAGTCTAGCATATGCAATAGCTTATCACAAGTTCTATTTGTAAAACTATAACCATGATCAAAGTAGACCCTTGTTTAATTTATCCCTGCCATATTCCACTTAGTCCTGCCCGTATAATTAATTCTTCCAGCCCCACCTCTCTTGCTTTACTTTTAAATCAAAAGCCTCTGCTGGAAAAAAGCCACCTTTTTAAATCACCAAGGGCCCTACCGTAATTTCAAACAAAGGAAAATATTTCATAATATGAAAAACCATTGCTCAGGAAATTTAAAAATCTACCGAATTAACATTTTCACTATTGTATTTTTTAGAGTTCTTATGTGTTACAGATATTTCTGATAATTTGATAAATCTCTTATCTCCTGCTACATTAGTAATTTTCATTAAATCTGTATATGAATGATATGGTCATCTAAAACAGATCTGCATACAGCTTCCCACATGTAGTGATCGATCTGAAGAATTACAAGATGTTATGGCAGGCTGAGAAGAGACTACATTAAGAGCAGGCTTTCTTACATTAAATATGCATTATTTATTTTCATTTAATTGCTTAAATCCTTAGCACATTATAAAATAAGGATCACATTTGATAACAATAAATAGATAATGCTTGATTCAAAAAGTGATATTTTGTTGATGAATTCTACTTGCTGAAACCAATAATACATTATAAAATGTTAATTATTAAAGTAAATTAAACTGTTTCAAAGCTAAATCAGATTATAGCATCAGTTCTTTGAGGAGATATTACAACAAAGATAGAGAAATGTTAAAATAATTCAGCATATTAAAGAGCTGAAGTCTGAGGAATGTCTCATGCAAGCTACTCATCCAGTGATATATGACAGCAAAGCCGAATTACAGTCCAAACAATAATATAACAACAAAAAAGTCAAAAACAGGGTGGCAACAGTTAAAGAGTCCATAGTCATTAGTTAGAATGTTGAAACCTTTGAATTATGACTCTATACAATGACAGATAAGCAGAATAATTCAAGTAAAGGCTTCAGCTACCCTACAACCTTAAAAAGAAGAGGCAAATAACAAAGAAGGAATAATTAAGAGGTGTAAAGTGTAACAAATGGTCTCTCTTGAAACATTAGCAATGGTGAGCATAGAAATTGTGTGTTTGTTCTTTAGCGGTTACGTGGAAATCATAAAAATGAATAGCTTATAATTTTGCTTAAAAAACAGTGCCATGTGGTATGCTTGCATATTTAAAATTACTGAACTAGCTTGAACTATGTGGATTAGTAAATCACTTTTATATCAAAAAAGTTATTCAGCATACATTTCCTACTGTGATAGATCTACTTCCTAAAAGGCTTGTCTGATTACTAAAAATAATGGTGTACAAAGGAGTGGATAAACTATGAATGTGCCATATTAGATGTTTTCATCTTTATAGTATGATAAAAAATAGAAACTGGCGGTCTCAAAACTTTGTTGATGATCTCAGTCACAATAATTTCCAAAAATCATGAAACCCAGGTAGTGTTCCAAAGAAACAAGCCTTTATTAATCACAGACAAGTGATAGTAACAAAATATCAGAAATATTTTAACGTTAGACATATCAGCTTGGTATACTTAGAAGTAGGTGTGGACAATATACACAATATACATGTTGTTTAATTTTTAACCAGCCTATTCATGGCAAACAGTATAAACAGGGCTGTAAAAGTGCACTTTAGAACAGCAAATACCTACCCCCACCGACTACTACTAATTAGACCAAACTAAATCCTAGTTAAGGAGAACACTACCTATCTACCTATTTGCAACCCACATTCCAAGATCAGGTATTAAGAAAAAACATAACATATACATAAAAAAGATCTACATAGAAAGACCTTTAACTAAAATTGCTTTCAGCTAATGCAATAAGGCCTTCATCAGGTCTGTGACAAGAACTAATATCAAGAAAAAACACATCTAACCATATCTATGTACACAATGTGTATTAGTGTGGCTAAAAGTCTAAGTTAACAGCTCAGAAAAAAAAAAAAAAAAAAAAAGAAAAAAAAAAAATATGACAGTTTTCATTTTTACAGCACCAAAAACATGTTTATACAAAAAAATAGTAGATAAATACACAAAGAAATACAGAAAACAGTGGATGAAGAAAACTAGTAATGTATAAAAGTGTGCAGGTGTGTCCATGAGTGTCCACCAGTATGGTAAATGGTGGACTTATACCAATACTACATGCAATTCACTACTGCAAACAATTTTTGCCATACTAATAAATTAAACACTAGACGGGGTAATTTTGCTTTTCCAATTTTTAGTAATTACTTTTCTGGCTATAACAAGAATAGACCAAAGAAGAGGAGTCTGGGTTTTTGGAAATATCTCAGGAATCAGAGCATTAAATAAAACTAAAGATTTAGAAATATTACATCTATCTGACCATTGAGTTTGAATAAAGTTATTAATTTATTTCCAAAAAAGGGGAGATGACTTTACATTCATATACCATATGCATCCAATCAGCTATTATTTCAGAATCACATCTGCAGCATTTAATTTTATTTGATTTATACATAATTGTAATTTTATTAGGATTGACAAAGCTCTGTGTAAAAATTTCCAAGTGAAATTTTTCCAGTATAATGAATATGTACCCCAGGATTTATTAAGCTGTTTTATCCATGCATGAACAGTGTAGCTGTTCCTGCACGGAATATGGCCGCCGAGCGATCCAGCAAACAGCTGAGCTGATGTGCATGAGCGTGCCTACACTGTTCCTGTATGGATATGGCTGCAGAATGCTAATTACCTCATTTTCTGGGGAAAACCATGCAAATGAAGTGAATTAGCAATTCACCAAGCAGCCAGGTATCCATGCAGGAACAGTGTTATTTGCAAAAATGTATTTGGTTACTAACCTAATCCAGTTCTGCAAATAACAAAACAGAGGCATGACAGTTCTCAGAAAAGCATGTATTTTAGTGGTTAGGCATGCAAATGGCCAAATATATTGCCATTGGCATGGAAAACCATTTATTTGTTATAAAAATAAAACTTTTTTGACCGATCTCGGCCGTTTAAGGATAGGGCAGTGGAGTGCAAACGGGATTGGGTGAAAATTAAAAAAAAGGTGAAAATTCCATTTTAAGGGAAATCTGCATATTGCCATTATAGTATATGGCATGCAGAATGAAAACTATACCAGGGAACTGTGGCTGTCAAGGGGAAAGGCTCTGTGTAAGTGCAGTAGCTATGGACTAAGGCAGTGGGGCATGCAAATAAGGGGAAATTTACTGAATCACAAAAATCTTCTAAGTCCCAAACTGCACCTAACTGTGTAGGTACTCTAGCATGATGGTGCAACTAGGATGAGCAACAGACATGAAAAGGGGGTGTGTAAGGCATGTTGTAAGCACATTGGAGTAAGTCACAGAGATAAGCTTAGCTAACCACAGCTAAGCAAGGGGGTGTGTCTGAGGCTGTATTGTCTTATTCCATGAACTGAGGAGCATGTTTGCCCCCAGGGGAGGGCCATTTCTTACTGTTTACATTACATAAATGGGTTTGCATGGCATGCACCCAGTCTGAAAAAAAAATAGAAATGGCAGGACTATTTGTATTTGGGTACCAGGACTGCGCTGCACACATTGGGGCTTAAAAGGGGAGGAAATGGGAAGGGGAAAAAGAAAAAAAAGGAAAATAGCAAAATTAAAGCAATCAAGTACAAATAACATAGCTGGCAGGTGGAATGCATCATAGTCAGCCAATCATACAGGCAGCATCTGCAACACAACAGTATAAAGCATGGAAACACCTCACAGTCTGCTTTTTCCCGCAAACTTTGCACCATTTGTGTATACATGCAGGGGAATTTTAAATGGAACATGTTAGGGGCTGCCATTGCTTTGATCCATCATTATTTGCTAGAGGCTAAGAGAGGAGAGGATGATAATGCTGACAACCACCACAGACTGAGGAGGAGAAGAAGAGTGTTCAGACCCAGGGTAACTTACCAGGGGCTACATGATCTGGAGATAGTAGAGCACTACAGGGTGGACATAGACATACTTCAGCAAATCACTGAGCTGTGCTAGCCTCAACTCAGACCTGGAACCAACAGACCAGTGGATACCAAGGTATGTGTAGCCTTAAGAATTCTAGCTACAGGTACTTTCCAAATACCTACTCGGGACATTATAGGGGTCTCATAGGCATCTGCATCCAGGGTACTCCACCAGTTCCTGGATACCATGCTATCACATGCCAGTGAGCACATTTACTTCCCCAACACCCATGAGGAGAGGACCAGCAATATGTGTCTTTTCCACCATGTAGCAGAAAACCCGGAGTTACTGGGTGCCATAAACTTCACGCACATCCACAGCAAAGCACCACCCGGTGAACAGGGTAGGGTCGACATAAACCACAAGGGATTCCACTCCATCAACTGCCAGGTCATGTGCAATGCCTAAGGTATTATTGTGAATGTGTGTCCTGGCAGCCCTGGAAGCTATCACGACTCCCACATCTGGCATTGATCACAGCAGTACCAGACATTTGCCAGTGGGGACATCCCATATGGCCATCTGGTGGGAGATGCTGGCTATGCACTGGAGCCATGGATGATGACACCCATCAGAAATGCACACACACCCACACAAGAATGCCATATTGATGCACACACACAAACCAGGATCATTATAGAGCATGTGTTTGGGATGCTCAAGTCACGGTTCCGCTGCCTTGACATATCTGGTGGAGTGTTGCAATACTCTCCAGCCACATGTGCACACATATTCATAGTACGTGTTCATAGTATGTGCCATGCTACATAATATGATCCTGCAGAAACAGCTGCAGCAGGAACAGCATGGGGAAGGGCCACACAGCCCACCAACATTGCCAAGATCCCCACAGGCACAGAAGAACTCACAGAAGGAGGCCCCAGAGCCTGCTCCTGTGAGCAGATGGAGGTGTGCCCAGTATGCTCAGGGCATGGCAAAGATGCAATGCATAGCACACACACTGACACTATAGGGACCCCAGGGAATGACACCTCTCTCTCTGACTCGCAGACACAGTAAAATGGATGACACACACATCACATTACCTGTAACTTATGTATAGGCAGTGTACTGTGTGCATCCAACATAGGTGGCCCTCAAGCACCATCCTCGCAACTGCCGCAAGCACAAGGTAAGTCAGTCTTCTTAACAAATAAATGAATGGCTAGCATATCTATGGTAATCCTGTATGCATACAAAGGAATGAGGTGGCCTACTGGGATAGCAGCACACAACTGACAGCTATATGAGACACCAGGAGATGTCTGACCAAAATTGTTCTCCACACACTATGCAGAAGTACCCAAGGTGGCAAATCCCACAGCAGTATATGTGTGGGGACAGCTAACTGGGGATCATAGGTCACAGGCATGGATGTCAGGATGGCGGTCCCATAACCACCCCTCACACCCACACAGCAAGTCAGCTGTAGAAAACCACAGAGGAATGTCTGGTAAAGGCATACAAATGGCGGCAATGTTGAATTAACCCCCTAAAAACTCACACAGTGATAGCACAGCAGGACCTGCTGTTGTAGTAAGGCTATGAAGGGTAAGAAACTCAAATATATTCCAGTACAATCTGACCTGGGCTCTTTACTGATATGCCTCTAGTCCCCAAAACAGGGCACAATAGTATGGTAAATAGAACCAAAATGCAAAGCAAATACCAGCAGTCTGTGCAAATTTGTGCAGTTGACAGGTGTCCCACCCCCCCATATACCCACACAAATGCAATAACATGTATTTTTGCAGGGAAATAGCAGCATACCACAGATTGGCAGGGGTGTACCAACACACATGAAAACATTTTTCCTGTCCACAATATGCAGGGGTCAAGGAGCTATGTGTATGTGTGGTTAATACTGTCTGGATCTGGCCAGCACATTCTCCTGGCATTCGTCTTGTAGTACCCTAGGTACAATGCTGCCTTTGACAGGGCCATGTGTAGATAGCAGTGCCAACTGTTATGCATATCAGTGACACCCACTAACATACCTGGAAGTCTCAGTGCTATGTGGAATATACTACACATATTACGTCATCTTGAAGGATGTGTAGCAGAGGTGCCAAGACTTTTGTGAATATAAGTACTTTGTGGTATTGTTGCTAGTGGTCATTCTCAATAATCCTTTTTTCTTATGTTTGCTTTTACATATAATGGATGTGCCTGCACAGTAGAATGCACTCTGTACCCACGCCCATAACTCCCAACCTCTGACAGCAAGATGTCTGTACAAGGTCAGAAATAAATGTGGAACAAAGTCACAAAGCTAGGCATGAGTTGTAAATATCGCCATTACATACTGAGAAAGTTGGTAGGATGAGGGGTTTGCAGAAGCAGGAATTGTCTGAAGGTTATGTATTTTGAAACAGTAATGTCTGTATTATTTTGTAACATCACACTTGAATTATATGTAACTAAATTGCTATAAAAACACAAGTTTATGTAGAAAGGATGAAACCTCCAGCCAAACACCTAGACAACCTGCCAAAAAATGTACAAGTCAGAAGTATGCCCACACAAGAATATGAGATCACAAGCAGGAGATGCCCGGCCAGTATATCACCATGTTGCTGGACTGTTTACACAGCCATGTATCATAACTAAACTGATTATAGTCACACCTCACAAATGGCTTTGTTGGACAAGAAACCACATAGCTGCCCTCATAATATTGGTCTATGCATCATACAACTAGTAGTCTTCTGGTAAAGCACTGTGATGATCTGTGGATGCTTGACACTAGGTAATGACATAATACATTGCAGTTTCAGACTACAGATATGTCAGAAAATGTCTGCTAAACAAAGCAAGTACCCAGTGGAAAGTCCTATGTATTCCTAAGAGGTATGTCTGTAGCACACAAAACTTTGGACTGGAGTACAACTATCTCTTGAATGGAGTCCCACTCTAACTATAGAAGGTCACACTGGGCATGCTCCTACACTTGGAGAATCACAGGACATGTTGGAACCCACATTGGAATATATGACTGTATTGTGTATATATGTCTGTGCATACTGACAGCTATGTACACCTCAACTGCCCCCCCCCACACACACACACACCAGAGAGGATTATCCTCAGCTAGCTGTAGGTGGCCCATAGGTGATATATCTGCATCTGTTACATGAGATACACACACACATATATATGGGCAACAGATAACATATGTCAAGCATACACACACATAGATGTGGGGAACTGAGAGACAGAAAGTGATACAGAGAGAGACACAGGGGGACACAGAGTGAGTCACACACCCAGATACCCTGAATGGCACGCAGTGATGTCCTGCTGTGGACAGTGGCATACCAGTCGTAAACAGTTGCACATGCCAGAATAAAAGGTGAACCCCATTGCGTAAGAGTACTGATGTTGGGTTTATAATATCACATCACCTCCCTGTGTGTTTTTGTGTGTATCTTTAGGTCTAAGTATTAGGAGACTCTTCTCACTCAGTACACTTCACATTGCCCTACTTCACAAGATCTGCTGCTTTCCTTCACCTTAGAAGTACCATTGGACACCGATCACCCCTATAAGCTCTGTAGTGCATTTAATAACTGCAAAACACTATAGTACAAATAACTAGATAGGTAGGGGTAATAATCCCAATGCTGGCAATTGTGTGTATGTGAGACAGTTGTGTATAGGAGAGTGAGTGAGTTTGTGTTTGTAGGTGAATCAGTTTTAGGCCATTCCTACCCACAACACTTCCCAGTACCCCAATTTATCAGTCTTGCTAATGTCATTCCCCTTATCGGCACCTTTGGCCAGTCATCAGCCTAATAAGCTCCGTAGCATGTGTGATAACTGCATAAGAGTATAGTACAAATCACCTGCTAGACTGGGGTTCTAATCTCAGATGTGTCAAATGAGTGTGTGTGTATGTTTGGAAGAAGTATTTTGATAAGTCTCCCACCCACTGCCCTACTTTATCACTCCTCCTGATGTCATTCCCCTTATCAGCACCTTTGGCCAGTTGCTAGCCAAGTAAGCTCCATAGTTTGTGTGATAACTGTGTAACACTATAGTACAAATCACTAGCTAGATATGGCTACTAATCTCAGATCTGGCAAATGAGTGTGTGTGTGTATATTTGCAAGAAGTATTTTGATAAGTTTCCCACCCACTGGCCTATTTTATCAGTCCTGCTGATGTCATTCCCCTTATCAGCACCTTTGGCCAGTTGTCAGCCTAGTAAGCTCTGTAGTGCATGCAATAACTATGTAACAGTATAGTACAAATAACTAGATGGGCAGGGGTTCTACTCTCACATCTGGCAAATGTGTGTGTGGGTGTATAAGTGTGTGTGTGTAAGTGTGTAGGAAGAAGTATTTTGATATGTTTTCCACCCACTGGCCTACTTTATCACTCCTGCTAATGTCATTCCCCTTATCAGTGACTTTGGCCAGTTGTCAGCCCAATAAGCTCTGTAGCACATGTGATAACTGTGTAACACTATAATACAAATAACTAGATAGGCAGAGGTTCTACTCTCAGCTCTAGCAAATGTGTTTTTGTGTATAAGTGTGTGTGTAAGTATGTATGTTTGTAGGAAGAAGTATTTTGATAATTTTCCCACCCACTGGCCAACTTTATCAGTCCTGCTGATGTCATTCCTCTTATCAGCACCTTTGGCCAATTGTCAGACCAGTAAGCTCTGTAGTGTGTGCAATAACTTTGTAAAACTACAGTACAAATAACTAGATAGGCAGGGTTTCTACTCTCAGATCTGGTAAATGTGTGTGTGGGTGTGTGTGTGTTTGTAGGAAGAAGTATTTTGATAAGTTTCCCACCCACTGCCCTACTTTATCAGTCTTGCTGATGTCACTCCCCTTACAGGTTCATAGGTGTGTACCAGGCTAATGGTCCTGGAGCTGTTACAAGCCTAGCTCATAGAAGTGCCCTGCCATTGTGTCACCCAACATTAGTTCCCAGTGCTTCCATCATGTAGAGTCACTGGAGTGATCCCTGGGGTGAAATTTCTATTACCCATCCACTCATCAAGATCTCTCTGGAACGGGGTCATTTAGGTGCTTTGCTTGGCATGTATGGGAAGTCTATTCCAGGGCATGTGCAGTCTCTGGGTGAGGAACCTGACCCTCCAGTATGTTATGTTGATTGTTGTAATGAGGTTGAGGTCCCTGCAGTGTGTGGTGCAGAGGGATTGGGATGTCTTTAGATGTAACATTTGTGAAAGAGCTGGGTCAGACATGGCTTTGCAAGTCAAGGAGAGATTGTCTCTAAGTAGGTGATATGAGACGAGAATAGTTGGAGTCTTTTGAGTCTGTCTGTGTAGGACATGTGTTTAATGCATAGAATCCTATTTCACAGGTATTTCTGTGACCTCTTATGTTGTTGCAGGTGTCTAGTGATGTACATGACAAATGGGCCATTATACTTGATGATTGGTCTAATGAGGGAAGAGTACACAGAGACAATGACTTCTTCCTTCCTGGATGCAAAACCCTTGGTAATGAGAAGTGCCACATAGAAGGATTTCCTGACCATGGTGGTAATGTGGTGGTTAAAGGAGAGGTTGCTGTCAACTTGTTTCCCCAGATCTCTTATAATGCCTACAGTGTTCAGTGGACTCCCATCAATGTGGTACTTAGTGGGAACTGAGTTTTTACCAAAGGGGCTGATGATGCATTTTGTGGTGTTAATCCTCAGGTCATGGTTTTCACACCAGTCAGTTGTCACAGTGAGGGCTTTCTGTAGGATGTCTGTATCACTTGTGGAGTCAATGATGGCTCCCAACTTGCAGTTGTCTGTGAACCTGGTCAGCCAGAGTTCAATTGCGTTGGTCTGGATTCCTGAGAAGTAGATGCTGAACAGGAGAGTACCCAGGAGTGATCCCTGTGGGACTCCACTTGTGACTGGATGGCAGCCTGACTTGGACCTCGCTACTTTCACACTGTGTGTTCTATCTGTGAGCCAATTTGCATCCCCCCAGTGATATAGGAGTTGCTGCCTAGTTTGGTGGGTTCATCAATAATTCCTGACTGAGGAATTCTATCAAGAGCCTGGGCCAAATTAATGTAGACTGTATGCAGTGCCTTACTGTCACCCACAGCCCTGGTGACTGTCTCATAGAAGTCAACCAGGTTGAGCAGGCATGATCTCCCATTCACAAAGCCAAACTGTGTGGGGTCCAGAGTTAGGAGATTACCTATATGTTTGTTGATCAGATCCCTGATGATGTGCTCCATAGCTGTCCATATCAGACTCGTCAGGCTAATGGGCTGATAATTTCCAGGGTTTGTAGTTGCTACACCTTTATGGAGAGGGAAGACTGTAACAGAGCACCATTTGGGAGGGACAAAGCCTGAGGTGAGGCTGTGACTGAACAGGGCACACAGATGTGGTGCCAAGTATCTTTGTAGTTCATATAGAACACAGCCAGAGATAATTTGGGGTCCCATATAAGCTGTATTTTTGCCTGTGGACAATGCAGGTGTAACCTAGGTGGCAGTAATCCTGGGTGCCTGGCATTCTGAGTGTTTCCCTAGGGGGATAAGAGGGGTAAAGCTGGCACAGAATGTATTGGCAAGAATATTGGCAATATCTGTTGGCTCAGTATAGGAGGTAGCATTGTACAGTAACTCTGAGCACTTCTGGGTATTGCTGTGGAAGTTCATGATATAACTATCACAGCCTTTGTGATTGTTGTCAGTGTCTGCTGCAATTCTGATCTCATAGCTGGCTTTAGATTATTTCATGAGGGATCTCACGTTGTTGTTGAGGCTAATAAGGAATTTTACCACTCTTAGAAATTCACCTTTTTCTGCAACAGTTTCTTCCTTCTGTTGTACAGATTATTAATAGCAGGGGACCAGCAGATTGGCCTCCAGTGTTTGTAGGAGAGTGTCATGGTTCTGTTGGGGTATGGCTAGTCCCATGCATTGATGTACATGTTTGCACAGTGAATTTGTGTATGATTTGGCAGGCATGCAGGTATTTTCCATTGGCATAGGTGCTGTGAAGTTAGCCACCTCTGTTTTTAGGAATCCAAAGTCAGCTTTGGAGAAGTTTTTCATGATGGTTACCTTTGCGGGGGGGGGGGGGTGTGGGTGAGATGTTGATTTCTATGGTGATGACTTTATGGCTGGATTTGACCAGGTAGGGATTGACTACTGTTGTCAAGCAGCAGTCCCATACGTTAGTGATCAACACAGGTCAAGGATGTTGCTTCCTCTCCTGGGTGTCAGAATGAGCTGGTTCAGGGCACTGGAACTGATGAATTCCAGGAAGAGTTGGGCCAGTTTATTGGTGCTTGAGTATCATTCCAAATTGATGGAGGGGTAGTTGAGGTCTCCTAGTATGAGACTGTTGGGTTGGACCTTGATAGACTCCAGGGTGTTGAGGAATGTGGATTGAAAGTCTAGGGTCATGAATGGGGACTTACAGCAGGCTATGACCTGGATTGCAGTATTACCCAATGTCAGTTGTACCTGAAGTGTCTCAGATGCATTATTCTGGGATACTAGTCTGGAGGTGTGCATATTCTTTATTAATATGGAGACACCACCGGCTTTGGAGCTGTTGTCCATGTTTTGGGGCTGACAGGTGTGGAATGAGTTATAACCTGGTAGTGAAGGAGGTGCAGTCTGCTGCTGTAAACCAGGTATCCATTACAGCACTAATGTCAATGTTCTCCATTTTGAGGAGTGCTTTGAATGGCTGCATCTCGAGATTTAGATGTCTAGTGTTGAGCAGCATGACCCTCAGATTGCATATATGTATAGCTGTTACGGTGGTAATTTGATTTGAAACACTGCCTAAAAAGGCACTATGGGGTAGCAAGATACTTAGCCAGTACTTTGAAACCCATGGGTGACAGATGCAGGCCACCTCTGGCAAGCAATTGCAGTCTGTCAATCATGTCACCCCAAGCAGACAGATACTGGATCCCCTGAGAATAACAGCAGACACTTAAGCCAATTGTTGAAGTTAATCATTTATTGTTTGCACTGTGGTATCATTCTGGGTGACAGTAGTATATGGCTCAGGGCTACTGATATACCTGCCTGGCACACATAATCTGAGAGCTCCACCATGTCTCTTTGCATGTAGTCCAGGGAGGTGTATCTCAGGTCATTCACACACATATGGACAATGACAGAGTGATACTTGTAGTTGTTGTGGAGTGACCTGTCTGGGTGTGTTGTGTGGTGGATTCTGGCACCTGATAGACAGCTGACTGTTACTTTCTCAATGTTCAATCTACTGAATTGGCATCGGTGTGCCTCACTACTGAGTCACCTATGATTACTGTATTAGGCAAGGTGGTTAGCCTTAGAGGCTTAGGTTGAGAGGCACACTGTGTAGGTGAGATATGTGTCCTGGATTTGTGCTGTGTTGTGGTGGTCAAGTGGGTGTCTGTCTTGGTGGTCTGTGCTGTTTGGGTAAATGTCTATTGAGTGGCTCTGCGAAGGTGGCTGTGTGTTTTTTGTTTGTATGTCAGAGCTCTGATAGTGGGTATTCTGGAGGGGTATGCATTCCATGTGGTGTGGTGCAGGTGTTGACCCTTCTTCTCTTGACCAGCTAGTCCAGTCCTTGCTGGAGAGTGCATATCTTCCAATTTGGTGATATAGGGGTATCTCTCACAAGTCTAACTGTTGGGAGTTTAGAGGAGAGGGTTGTCTATGTACATGAGGCTTTTGCAACAGTGCCTTAGAATGCCCAAATGCACCAGGTTAATGGGAAAAAGCACATTGAGCTGTACTATAATCATGCTAGGAGGAGTGATCATAACTACAAAGTACTGGAACTAATTCCGTGAGGAATGACTACTGCTTATGGCTCTCAGGTATGCTAGAATAATTGATACAAAAAAACTGTTGAATTGCAAAGGTATTAGGCTATTTGAAGTGCAGATGAGAAAGAACTATCAAGATCTAAGGGAAAAACTGAATTCAGACTTTCTGGCACCTGTAATAGTTTACCTCAGGTGTGCAGTTATCAGCACCTTTGGCCAGTTGTCAGCCCAGTAAACTCTGTAGCGTGTGCGATAACTGTGTAACACTATAGTATAAATAACTAAATAGGCAGGAGTTTTAATCTCATTACTGGCAAGTATATACTGTGTGGGTTATACCATTTTGAGTTGTGTACCACCCTGTAAACTTCCCATCACCCTACTTTACTAGGCATGCTGATGTTATTCACCTTAGAAGTACCTTGGGAGTAGGTGAAATCATGTAAATTTTGTGGTACGTCTGATATCTGTGTAACACATTAGTAGAAATACCTAGATAGGTAGGGGTTCTATTCTCAATACTGACAAGTGTGTTTGTGTGATAATCATGCACTGTGTGACTTATGCCATTTTGAGTTGTGAACCACCCTGTAAAGTTCCCATCACCCTACTTTACTAGGCCTGCTGATGTCATTCACCTTAGAAGTACCTTAGGACTAGATGAAATCATCTAAGCTCCATGGTGCATCTGATAACTGTGTAAAACTGTAGTAGAAATGCCTAGATATTTAGGGGTTCTAATCTCAATAGTGGCAAGTGTTTCTGTGAGAATCATATACTGTGTGGCTTATACCATTTTTAGATGTGTACCACCCTGTAAACTTCCTATCACCCTACTTTACTAGGCCTGCTGATGTCATTTACCTTAGAAGTACCTTGGGAGTATTTGAAGTCATGTAAGCTCTGTCGCATGCCTGATTACTGTGTAACACTATTTTAGTAATAACTAGATAAGGTTCTAATCTCAATACTGGCAACTGTGTGTGTTTGGCTGAAGATAATATCCTGTTTGGCTGATATTACTTTGATGTGTGTACCATCCACTCCTATTTACCACCTCCCGATGGTATTACTTTATAGAGAGAGTTAACGGCATCTGTCTCACATTCAGCATGTTAAACCATTGTGCAGGCCATACCAGTCCTCTGTACAGATGTCTATGAAATATCCAGATGTTTGCAACCTATAAGTGGTCTGTGTCCCTTAACAATGCACACGTATGTGATATTGTCTCCAAATTGGCCACCGTGAGTGTAGTGACACACATGCCAGCATCAGGTATCATATCTGACTGAAACATAATGCTGATACAATGTCAGCTACACTATTACTTTCCAGGCTTGTAGGAGCAATACATGACTCTACATGCTATTTCTGGTGGGTTATCTCACCATCCATAAAGGCATTCAGGACATTACGTGTTGTAAGAGGTAGTGTGTTATGTCACATGCATATAATCTATGTGGGCATGTCATGTGCATGTAGTACTACAGTACATCAAAGTTGAAATGTAGGTTTACTATTCTGTCTATTGCCAACTCTGTTTGCGTTACTGTGTGCACATCCCCTGTATCAGTCCTTACTGTGTATGCTAAGGATATACCATTTTGTCTCCCTGTTCCACCCAGTGAACTCAGGAATACATATCACAAACCTATCATACACAGTAGCATGCATGCCCTCATCAACTGCACAAGGAGTATGTATGCAAGGTCACACTGTTGCATGCATACACACCTGGAACAAATACATATAAAGCTGTACCTTGCCTATTACACAGTCGGTGTATTCCCACTCTGCCATACCCCCTTTTGGGAATGTTTGCAGGTCCACAGCCTTCAGACACACAGACACCTGGAACAAAAACAGAATACAGCATGTCAGACTACATTCAGTCAATGGTACTAACAGCAATAATGCATCCTGGCTAATAAGGTACATACACCTGTATGTGTACCCATTACAAATGCAAGCAGACAGCACCTTACATAGTATTACATAGCTACACTGTGCTATATTCACCCTGTACATCAGACCCATATTAGCATGTCCCTGCATCAGTGTTATGGATGACGGATGTGGCACAGGTATCACCATATGCAATGGGTGTTGTTGGTTTGCCAGAGCCCTAGACTGGGCCATATGGTTAACATCATGAGTGTGTATGTTTGGAGGAGTATTCAATAGATGGTCTGTGCAGAGGTGCTGTATGTGTCTGGAGGTGACCTGCCTGTGATACAGATGTGTGTGTATGTATGCATGCAGTCACCCCATGTGGCTGCCCTACACAGGGGTTTGTTTCACAGCTGTGCACCATACATGGCAGGGTGCCCAGTTTACCGTCTCTGGCCATGGACATGGGAACTGGTCCTGCCAGGAATATCACTGGCACCACCAAGCCTAAGGCCGGATTCAGTACTGCTTCCTGATGGTGACTTCTGTCTACTAGATCCATGCCCTTGATGGGACCGACCAGGACCATGTCCCCATGGCCTGCTACATTGTGATGTAGACAGTAGCCTCCCTTCAGTAGTGCTGGTGTCACTGCCACTATGAGAGTGTGAAGGTGCATGGCCCTGTAGACTCTCAGCTGTCGTTGGTACTCACCTACATCCATGTGGCCAATGCCCATCTCCCTCCACACAGTCTAGCATAGACATGCCACAGTCAAGGATTGCAAAGGTCTCACCCCACCATGTATTCATGACCTCAGTATTTTGACGTGTGGCCTCAGCAAGGTCATGTATGTTGCCATGTAAATCAGGAAGAGTTGCATCCACCACCCTGAGTATTTGTCTGGTGTGGCATTCACTACATGCCCGTGCATCCTTGACAGCCCGAAACATGAGTCTGGTGACACCTGCTGTGGCACTTGCAACATCGGCTTGATGAGCATCAGTACTTTTGCAAGCACCCCTGTCCATCCACCTGTGTGGGACTTCGCCTGCACTCTGGCTATGGCCAGTGTCTACACTCACACCTGTCGTAGTCACCACACTAGCTTGTTTCTTGCCAGAATCTGCCAACTGTCCATCATCTGTGGCCACTGGTGATGGGATATGTGTGGTCATTGTCACTGTGTGCGGGAATGGTGTGGACAAGTGTGGGATGCCAACCAATGGCTCAGATTCAGCCCCTGACAACCACTCCTGTGCCTCACTACTCCTATCATCATTGTCAGAGTCTGCAGAGACAATGACATCAGTTTCCAAGCAGGAGGGACCCCGAACCCCATCAACACATGTGAGGGGAAAACAACATATGTACAAATACGTTGGATAGAGTGATGTTTATGAAGCTGGAAATTGATGGTGTAATGATGAATGTTGTCAGTGCATATGCTCTACAAGTTGGGTGTGCGATGGATGAGAAAGAAAAATTTTGGAGTGAGTTGGATGAAGTGGTGATGACTGTACCCAAGGGTGAGAGAGTGGTGATTGGAGCAGATTTCACTGGGCATGTTGATGAAGGGAACAGAGGGGATGAGGAAGTGATTGGTAGGTATGGTGTTAAACAAAGAAATGCAGAAGGTCAGACGGTAGTGGATTTTGCAAAAAGGATGGACATGGCTGTGGTGAATACATATTTTAACAAGAGGGCAGAGCATAGGGTGACATACAAGAGTGGAGGAAGATGCACACAGGTGGATTATATCTTATGTAGGAGAGCCATTTTGAAGGAGGTTGGAGACTGTAAAGTGGTGACCAGGGAAAGTGTAGTTAGGCAGCATAGGATGGTGGTTTGTAGGATGACATTGGTGATCATGAAGAAGAGGAGAAGTGTGAGGGCAGCACCAAGGATCAAATGGTGGAAATTGAAAAAAGGTAATTGTGAGGTGGAGTTCAGGGATGAGTTAAGCCAGGCACTGGGTGGCAGTGAAGAGTTACCAAATAGCTGGGTAACTACAGCAGAGCTAGTAAAGGAGACGGCTTGAAAGCTGACATCTGGACAGAGGAAGGATGACAAGGAGACATGGTGGTGGAATGAGGAAGTACAGGAGAGTATACAGACAAAGAGGTTGGGAAAGAAGAAGTGGGATTGTCAGAGAGATGAAGAAAGTAGACAGGAGTATAAGGAGATGAGGTGCATGGCAAAGAGAGAGGTGGCAAAGGCTATGGATAAGGCATATGAAGAGTTGTATGAAAGGTTGGACGCTAAGGAGGGAGAAAAAGACCTGTACCAATTGGCTAGACAGAGGGACTGAGCTAGGAAAGATGTGCAGCAGATAAAGGTGATAAAGGATAATGAGGGAAATATACTCACAAGAGAGGAGAGTGTGTTGAGCAGATGGAAAGAGTACTTTGAGGGGTTGATTAATGAAGAGAATGAGAGGGAGAGAAGGTTAAATGATGTGGGGATAGTGAATCATGAAGTACAATGGATTAGCAAGGGGGATGTAAGGATAGCTATGAAGAGGATGATGAATGGAAAGGCTGTTGGTCCAGATGACATACCTGTGGAAGCATGAAGGTGATTAGGTGAAATAGCAGTGGAGTTTTTAACCAGATTGTTTAATGAAATCTTGGAAAGTGAGAGAATGCCTGAGGAATGGAGAAGAAGTGTTTTGGTACCAATATTTAAGAATAAGGGTGATGTGCAGAGATGTAGTAACTACAGAGAGATTAAACTGATCAGTCACAGCATGAAGTTATGGGAAAGAGTAGTGGAAGCTAGGTTAAGAAGGGAGGTGATGATTAGTGATCAGCAGTATGGTTTCATGCCGGGAAAGAGCACTACAGATGCAATGTTTGCTCTGAGAGTGTTGATGGAGAAGTACAGAGGTCAGAAGGAGTTGCATTGTGTTTTTGTAGACTTAGAGAAAGCAGATGACAGGGTGCCTAGCGAGGAGTTGTGGTATTGTATGAGGAAATTGGGAGTGTCAGAGAAGTATGTAAGAGTGGTACAGGATATGTAAGAGGGTAGTGTGACAGTGGTGAGGTCTGCGGTGGGAGTGATGGATGCATTTAAGGTGGAGGTGGGATTACATCAAGGATCAGCTCTGAGCCCTTTCTTATTTTCAGTGGTGATGGACAGGTTGACAGATGAGATCAGACAGGAGTCCCCATGGACTATTATGTTTGCAGATGACATTGTGATCTGTAGTGAGAGTAGGGAACAGGTAGAGACAACCCTGGAGAGATGGAGATATGCTCTAGAGAGAAGAAGAATGAAGGTCAGCAGGACTAAGACAGAATATATGTGTGTGAATGAGAGGGAGGATAGAGGAATGGTGAGGATGCAAGGAGTAGAGGTGGCAAAGGTGCATGAGTTTAAATACTTGGGATCAATAGTTCAGAGTAATGGTGAGTGTGGAAGAGAGGTGAAGAAGAGAGTACAGGCAGGATGGAGTGGGTAGAGAAGAGTGTCAGGAGTGATTTGTCACAGACCAGTACCAGTAAGAGTGAAAGGGAAGGTCTACAAGAGGGTAGTGACACCAGCTATGTTATATGGGTTGGAGACAGTGGCATTGACAAAAAGGCAGGAGTCTGAGCTGGATGTGGCAGAGTTAAAGATGTTAAGATTTGCACTGGGTGTGATGAGGGTGGACAGGATTAGGAATAAGTATATTAGAGGGTCAGCTCAGGTTGGAAGGTTTGGAGACAAAGCCAGAGAGGCAAGATTACGTTGGTTTTAACATGTGCTGAGGAAGAATGCAGAGAATATTGGGAAAAAGATGCTAAGGATGAAGCTACCATGTAACAGGAAAAGAGGAAGGCTTAAGATAAGGTTTATGGATGTAGTGAGAGAGGACATGCAGGTGGTTGGTGTGACAGAGCAAGATGCAGAGGACACACACACACACACACACACACACATACACACGCGCGCGCGTACACACACACACACACGCGCACACATGCACACACACACACACACACACACACACACACACTCTTACATGTGAGGTGGCACATATCTGTTACACAGACCTCACATTACCAAGACTTACTACAAATTTACAAACCCAAGTCTAAATTTGGACGCAGCATGTACAGCTATCACCCCACTATTGCCTGGAATAGGCTCCCACTAGAAACCAGGACCCCTATACATCCTAAACAATTTAAGACAGCCACCAAAGAGCACTTTAAAAGTCACTGGTCCTGCCACTGCACTCTCTCTCGTTAAACATCCCCTACTTCTCATACCTTAATCTACTTTCTGCCCTTAACTCACTCTTCTCACTAGCTTTCTCTAATCTTACTTGACTACTCTTTCTACTGTCTTCTAAAATATATTAAGCGAATCACCTCAGAGAAACATTCTATTGTAATTGCCTTGCCTTCATGCAACTACATTATGATAATACTGGGGTTTTGTAACCACTTACCCCAAAAACTATATTCATCTTAATGACATATTACTTTTTATACATCTTGAAATAGTTATGCTACAGTAATGATTATTGATACTGTATAACATTGTATTGCTACTTAATGCCTTGTAACAATCCTGTAACATTGTTGTTTAATGCTAATTTATAACAAAAATTGTATAATATGTTGGAGCTTTTCTCCCGGGCCTCCATTGAAAAAGGGCTCTTCAGATCAGTTGGACAACCCGGTGAACAAATGTAAAATAAAATAAATCAATAAATAAAAATATATAAAATGAGACTTCAATAATGCATTCAAATATATTACCCACCTGTCATGTGATATATGACCCGTGCCATCCAATCAATAAACAAATGTGTTACGTGTAAAATCTAATGAATGAAGTATGTACAATATGGTGATTGCATAAGTGTGCACACCCTTAAAATGATACTTTGTTGAAGCACCTTGTAAGTGACTTACAGCATTCACTCTTCTTGGGAAGGTGTCTAACAGCATGGCACTCCCTGACTTGGCATTATTTAGCCACCCTTCCTTGCAAAGATCCCCCAACTCTGTCAGATTGCAAAGACAGCTCATGTGCACAGCCCTCGTCAGGTCACACTGGGGTTTTGCTATCGGGTTTCGGTCTAGGCTCTGTTTGAGCCAATCCATAACCATGAGTGTGTTCAGGTGGATCCATTCTTAGGTAGTTTTGGATGTATGCTTCGGGTCTTTGGCATGTTGAAGGCTGACACCCCTCCCCATCTTCAGTGTTCTTGCAGCTGCATGATGGATGTGGGCCAGATGTGAGTGTTATTTTGAACTGTTCAGAATTCCTATCACCATGACTACAGGCTCAGTTCCGGCTTTAGAACAGCATCCTCACAGCAGGCCAATGCCACAAGTGTGATTCACCATGGGGATGGTGGTCTTCAGGTGAAGAGAGGTGTTGCTTGTACACCACATGTACCTTTTGATATTGTGGCTGTGAGATCAAGCCATAGCCTCATTATACTATAACACATGTTCACACATGCCTTTGGGAGACTTGATATGCTGTATTGCAAGTTGTATCCACCCCTGGATGTTTTTTGCTGTGGCAAAATGCTTCCATCTTCTGACCCCCCCCCATAGGCTGAACTTATGCAGAATATGGGAGATTGTTCTCACATGAAGTACATAACACCAGTACTTGCAAGAGATTCCTGCAATTCCCTCGGTGTTGCTGCATGTCTCCTGTCAGCCTCCCTGACTAGGTTTGGACATGTCTTTTTATCAGTTTTGGAGGGATGTCAGGCTTTTTTCAACAGCACTGTTGCCCCATATTCAATGCACCTTTTGATGACTGTCTCCACTGTGTTCCATGGTGTATGCAATGATGTGGTAATGTTGTTGTACCCAACTCTTGAGTGATACCTTTCAAATATGAGATCCCTTGCTGCTTTGTAAGCTGGCTGCAAGCCATGGCTATTGCTGTTGCAGGCAACTGAGCAAATGTCATGAAGATCCTTCTTGGACAGTGGACTGTTATTTGGTGTTACCCAGAGTGCCTTTACTTGATGGCAGGTGTGTACCCAAGAAAGCTGAATGCTGTCAGTAAATCACAAGCTGCCGCAATAAAATATTATTTAAGGGTGTGCACACCAATGCATCCAGCTTATTATAAGGTTTGTATACTCCGTATTTGGTGCCCAACAGATTGGTTGGTTTCACAAGTGAATTGTTCATGTTATGGGTCACATTAAAGTTTGTAAAAGGTGTGGACTGACATATTGCGGTCTCAATTTGTATATATCACACACACCTGGCATCTTAACCGGGGTGTGTACACTGTTTATATCCACTGTACAAGAGTAATGTTTCACACATATCCCTACCTTACATCATTTGTTCCCCCATTTTGCTGGTCTCTGTACTGCACTGACAGGTTGCGAGGTACGCTACAGGAATGTTACATTCTTTTCAGATAGGCCCCTGTGGTGACCACTGTGATACAATGCAGTTAACTCCACCACAAGTGAACATGCACATGAAGCAATATGGCTAGGAGTGACAGTTGTGTGCATGGTAAATTGCATGCCCCTCATATGCTTGGGGTATTGGCAAACCACAACAGAACAATGCCATACTCACCAGCTACAGGCTGCTGTCCCACATGCAGAGCAGAGGGACCTAGGTAATTGTGGTAGAGAGGTATTGTCAGCAGACTCACATGTGGCATTGGTACAGGATGGATGCAGCATGTCTACACATTCACAGTACAACCCACAATACTACACAACTTGCTGTCCTTCACCATAGATGTGCACTTCTGTGCATTAGAAAACCCCATCCACAACTGCTGTCTGACATGACACATGCATGTAGATACTCTACAGATACAAGTATGTCTGCCACACTAGTCTTGTAATCATTGAGGCCTTACCTGCATGCTCCTTATCCATTGTCTGGGTGCCACCCACCTCCAGCATGTGGAGGTCTGTACCTTGATGTTGTACTGGGATGGGCGGTCCAAGGTTGGCAAGGAGCTCCACTGTGGGTGTCAGTAGGGGCTGCATGGCTGTGCTCCCACCTGTGGCTGTGTGGTCCCTGGCCATGGCAGCAGTCCTTTGCTGAGCACGGTGTATGAGGTCAGTTGCATAATGCCAGACCTGCTTTTATGTACGTGCATGCAGGCCGACATTGTTTACCCTGTGGACAAGGTCATCCCACAGGGCGGTCCTCTCCCACATATGTTGCTGGCTCCGGCCAAACATTATTGCATGGTTCTGTAGTATGGCTTCTATGATTATGGTTGTCTCAGCCACTGAGAATGTGGCCCTTTGCTGATGCGACATTGCACCTGGAAGACATAAAAAGGGAAACACATCACAGGACCCCATACATTTGGCAACAGTATGTACAGAACCTGCACATGTACCTTGAATACCAGTTGCCACCACTCACAACCACACCATATCCCTGTAATCTATCAGCACAGTATCAACTTGCATTGCATTTCTGGTCCTGATGTATCATATTCCCCCCAATGAGGGCCAGTTAATTACATAATTCTCCATTCCTCCCTCAGGTCTGTGTAGAGCGATGACATTGGCCATCTTCCATTTGGATGGGGTGTGGATGGTGCCGAGGCTTGGTCTGACTACAGTGTGTAATGGATCTGGGAGCACATGCCTGAGTTCATGTAGGATGCAGGCAGGGATATTATCATGTTCCATAGATAGTTATGTGTGTTGCCTTTCAGTAGGCAATATGTACCTGCTCACTGGTGATGAGGAGAGGGGTGTGGGTGCTGTGCATATCCACCTATAGTGATGCTGATCCAGGGGTGGTGATGTTTTCCCTAGCCCTATCTGCAGCAGGTTGGCTACAGCTATGCTGTGTGTGTATTTGGTCTGATTGACCACCATTACAAGTTGGGTTGGTTTGTTGCCTCTGAGATTGCAGACATATGGGAAGATGGCCTTGTGATTGGCCTTGGTAGATGTCTCCAATTTGTACTCATAGTTAGCCTTAAAATAATCCAACTGTGACCTTATATGCTTGTTTAGACAATGGCTGACTTAATGCCAGGTTGGTGTCTGCTCGCACTTTGCCCTGTACAGCCAATATAGGGACCAAGTCTGTGGTTTGTGTGTTGCTGCTATTCAGCAAAAGGTATTACTCTACTTTGGTGGAGGCAGGTTTTACAACTATGGCATTGCTGAGTCCATACAGCTATGTAGGTGCTCATATAGCTGTTTGTAGTAGGCATGGACACAAAGTCATAACACAGTTGGACACCTTTCCAATTTCAAACTGTTAATCATGCTCCTTGTAGTACCCATGGCTGTCTTAGGGCAATGCAACAACCAGTAGCTGTAGAAATATCACTCTGTTGGATGCACAGTAACTAATATTACACATGTGTTCAACATGTACAGCTTATTTAACTGACATTTTGCATCCCGTCTGTTGTTATGAGGTGGCCAGATACACCTACTCATACTGACATGCACAGGTAATACCTGATACACATTTCTGTTCTATGTCAGTATGGCACATGGTATTCACACTCTTGCTTCCCAGTCATACTTCTCAACCCATTAGAGCGGGACATCTGTAGGACTTCGCACATACATGGGGGGCAATGGGACAAAATTAGTGACACTGTCTTAATATTGCTGCAACACCCTTGAGTCATTTGATAGCACAGTAGCCTTTGCACTGACAGGCATACCCTGGAGGATGTGCAACACTCATATGGCTGGAAGAGAGGAGAATGGCTAGGAGTGTGGTAGTGAGGGTAATAACTTGTAATGTTGGCAGTATGACTGATATAGGGACAGAGCTAGCTGATATGATGGCCAGGGGAAAGTTGATATATTGTGCGTGCAAGAGACCAGATGGAAGGGGAGCACAGCTAGGTGTATGGGAAGCAGGTCACAATTGTGCTATCATGGTGTGGATGGGAGGAGAAAGGGGGTAGGGGTTCTTCTAAAGGAACAGTATTCCAAGAGTGTTTTTGGAGGATGACGTGAGTGCCTGATAGAGTAATGTCTATGAAGCTGGAAAATGATGGTGTAATGAAGACAGTTGTTAGTGCATATGCTGCACAAGTTGGTTGGGTGGTAGATGAGAAAGAGAAATGTGAAGTCAGTTGGATGATGTGGTGATGACTGCACCCAAGGGTGACAGAGTGGTGATTGGAGCAGATTTCAATGGGCATGTTGGTGAAGGGAACAGAGGGGATGGGGGAGTGATGGGTATGTATGGTGTTAAGCAAAGGAATGCAGACGGTGAGATGGTAGTGGACTTTGCAAAAAGGATGGACATGGCTGTGGTAAATACATACTATAACATGAGGGCCCCCATAGGGTGACATACAAGACTGGAGGAAGATGCACACAGGTGGAATATATTCAATGTAGGAGGGCCAGTTTGAAGGAGATTGGAGACTGTAAAGTACAGGAGACAGTGTATTTAGGCAGCATAGTATGTTTGTCTGCAAGATGACGGTGATCAAGAAGAGGAGTGTGAGGGCAGCACCGAGTATCAAATGGTGGGAACTGGAAAAGGGTGATTATGAGGTGGAGTTCAAGGAAGAATTAAGACAGGCATTGGGTGGCAGTGAAGATTTACCAAATATCTAAGTACAGCAGAGCTATTAAGGGAGATGGCTAGAAAGGGGCTTGGTGTGACATGTGGATGGAGGAAGGAATACAAGGACACCTGATGATGGACTGAGGAAGTACAGGAGTGTATACAGAGAAAGAGTTTGAGGAAGGAGTGGGATTGTGAGAGAGATGAGAAAAGTAGACAGGAGTATAAGGAGATGAGTTGCATGTCAAAGAGGGGGGGGGGGCAAAGGCTAAGTATGAGGCATATGAAGAGTCATATGACAGGTTGTACACTAAGGAGGGATGAAAGGACTTGTACCGATGGGCTAGACAGAGGGACTGAGCTAGGAAAGATGTGCAGCAGATACGGTGATAAAGGATAATGAGGGAAACATACTCACAAGTGAGAGGAGTGTGTTGAGCAGATGGACAGAGTACTTTGAACAGATGATGAATAAAGAGAATGAGAGAGAGAAGGTTGGATAATGTGGGTATGGTGAATCAGAAAGTGCAACAGCTTACCAAGGAGGAAGTAAGGATAGCTATGAAGAGGATGAATACTGGAAAGCCTGTTGGTCTACATGACATACCTGTGGAAGTATGGAGGTGTATGCTTAGGGGAAATGGCAGTGGTGTTTTTAACCAGATTGTTTAATGATATCTTGTAAAGTGAGAGGTTGCATGAGGAGTGGAGAGAAAGTGTTTCGGTACCGTTTTAAGAATACAGTTGATGTGCAGAGTTGTAGTAACTACAGAGGGATAACATTGTTCAGTCACAGCATGAAGTTATGGGAAAAAGTAGTGGCAGCTAGGTTAAGTAGAGAGGTGATGAGTAGTGGTCAACAATATGGTGTCATGCCAGGAAAGAGCACTACAGATGCAATGTTTGCTCTGAGATTGCTGATGGAGAAGTACAGAGGAGGTCAAGAGTTGCTTTGTATCTTTCTGGACATAGAAAAAGCATATGACAGGGTACCTAGATAGGAGTTGTGGTATTGTATGAGGAAGTCATGAGTGGCAGAGATATATGTAAGAGTTGTAGAGGATATGTACAAGGGTGGTGTGACAGCGGTGAGGTCTGCAGTGGGAGTGACGGATGTGTTTAAGGTGGAGGTGATATGACATCAGGGATCAGCTGTGAGCTCTTTCTTATTTGCAATGGTGATGGACAGATTGGCAGACAAGATAATGCAGGAGTCCCTGTTGGATATGATGTTTGCAGATGACATTGTGAACTCTATTGAGAGTAGGGAACAGATTTAAGAGAACCCAGAGATGAGGGTGTATGCTCTAGAGATGGGAGGAATAAAGGTCAGCAGGACTAATACAGAATATCTGTGAGTGAATAAGAGGGAGGATAGTGGAATGTTGCAGATACAGGGAGTAGAGTTGGCAAAAGTGGTTGTGTTTAAATGATTGGGATCAACACTTCAGAATAATGACAACTGTGGAGGACAGATGAGGAAGAGAGAACAGGCAGGATGGAGAGGGTGGAGAAGAGTGTCTGCAGTGATTTGTGACAGACGAGTACCAGTAAAAGTGAAAGGGAAGGTCTACAAAAGGATAGTGAAAACAGCTATGATATATGGATTAGAGACAGTGGCATTGACAAAAAGGCAGGAGTCAGAGGTGGATGTGGCAGAGTTGCAGATGTTAGGATTTGCACTGGGAATGACAAGGGTGCACAGGATTAGCAATGTTTATATGAGAGGGTCAGCTCATGTCGGACGGTTTTGAGACAAAGCCAGAGAGGCAAGATTACATCGGTTTGGACATGTGCTGAGGAGGGATGCTGAGTATATTAGGAAAAGAATGATAAGGATGAAGCTGCCAGGTAAAAGGGAGAGAGTGAGGCCTCAGATAAGGTTTTTGCATGTGATGAGAGAGGACATGCAAGTGGTTGGTGTGACAGAGTACGATTCAGAGAACAGGTAGGAATGACAACAGATGATCCACTGTGGTGACCAATAACGGGAAAACTCAGAGGAAAAAGGAGCTGTTGTAATGTCATTCTTCACAGATTTGCCAAGGGTTTGCCAGACATAACACAACTGTATGAATAAATGACTAAAAATATGAGGCACACATATGGTCAGTGTGCATAACATTGGACACTTAAATGGTATGAGCTCAGTATATCCCATGCAGTTCAACACACAAATCTGCAACAGTGCTTTGCTATGCAAATACCATGTATAGACTCTCACATTTCTGAGATGCACAAGTATATCAGAATTGTATTCACATGTAAAATATTGATATGTACAACATCCCAGTAACTCGCTTAGCATTGTCAAAGTCAGTATTGTTCAACACACACTCCAGTAATAGTCATATGTGAGCCGACCTTTCCTGGGGTGACTCAGGGGCCTTACCTATGATCTATGTCACTGCAGACAGACCCAGATGCTATGGCCATAAGTTCTGATCACAAATATATCAATCGGTATAGCATGTTGTGTTGAGACATATATGTTAAACTTCCTATTTCCCGTTCTTACATACCCCATACTGCAGTCCATTACACGCTTATTTGTTTGACATACCTGTTTTACCCCAAGTGTAGGTGGTTATATCCTGATTGTTTTTCCCTCTCTCTCACAGATGTAGGGTGTACATCTGTTTTGCATAGACAGCAGCTTGCCTTTTGTAGGTAATGCTCAAGAGCAGCTGATGGCCTATGCACCAGTTGGTGTCCCCCACTTGCTAATTGCATGCAGAACAGCTGTGTTGTTATTCATATAGCCAATGGTGTGGTAACACACTCCGATAATTGAGTATTTCATGTGGGCATTGGCCCTTTTCCTTGCCAGTGAGGAGGACTTCATGGAAGTTTGTGAACAACAGCATCACATAGGCTATTTGGGAATACCCCTTACAACAAAACTGTGGAGACAGGCCAACAAAATGGGGGTGAATGTTCCAGACATAGGGATAGAATGTACATATTGCTGTTATACATTTGAATTAATGCTAGTCTAACAGTGTTTGTGTGGACATGGAATTTCTCCATGATTTTAACTCTGACAGTGTTATATGTTTGGCATAACTCTCAACTGTAGGGCTATCCACAGAATGGCCAGAGGTTTGCCTGTTATGTTTGGTTTGTTCCCCAGACAGCTGCTGTCCTTGGCAAACCAGTACCATACTCTGGGGATTGCAGTAAGTAAATGCCAACATCTATTTGTGTTTCTGACTTCAAATCCTTTAGTAAAGATATGTTACAACAGACCCTGTAACACCAGCAACTTTCTCAGTGTATAACAGCAATATTTCAAATATGCCCCTGTTTTTGGGCCTCTGTCCCCCAATTATGTCAGGCTTGGTCCAGGTTTCATGAAGTAAGAGGTTGATAGATATAGTGTATCATTATACAGTGCTGTCATTCCTGATATTTTATTTTATTAACATTTGTTGACCAGGGAAGTCCACTGGGTCAAAGACCCATTTGCAGTGGAGGCCCAGGGAGAAAAGCTCCACAAGTATTACAAAAGAAAGACAATATTTAAAATACAATGAAAGTATTACAGATATAACAGGGAGAAAAACAAATTACAATTTACATTTCTTAGGATTTACATTAAATTGAACTAGAAAAATCCTTACAATAGGATGAATATTACATTAATAGACAAGGCATGGACTAAGAAACATTGCTTTCTTTGTTAAGATTTTGGTATCCTGTATACTAGGAATACACTAGCAAAATGTGCAGACTGGGTTTTGCAAAGTATTTGGTGAAATGTACTGTTTAAGGTGGTTTGCTCCTGAGGCAGGTGCAGGATAGATTGTTTAGAAAATATGTTTTTAGAGCTACTTTAAATTTTTTTGGGTGGTCAGTTTGGGTGATTTCTTTTTTTTTAAAACAAATTTATTGTTTTAACATATAAGAGAAATATCATAACAATTTTATACAAATAATTAAAAATAGGTATTATTATAATATTCAACAAAACAACTAAAGTATTTACAAAGACATCCACTACAATCAGATCAATTAATTAAACTAAAATACTGTGCTATTGAAATTAGAATTTTTTTAACAAATTTTGTAAATTATCCCATACAATAAAATGTAATGTTTTTCTAGTTGTTCTCATTCTAATTGTGCTTATTTCCATATGACACATTATATTCATAACATTTTTAAATTCATTGAACGAAGGAGGTGCATCTGAAATCCAATTTCTATTTATTATTTTCCTAGCCACTGCTAGGATAGACCATAACAAGGGAAGCTTAATCTTTTTAACACATTGAGGTACAGGTGTGTTGAATAATATAAGAGACTTAGAAATAATGAAATTATCTGTAAAAAGAGCCTGCAAAAATTCATTAATTGACTTCCAGTATTCTTTCAACTTCATACAGTCATAAAACATATGAGCCCAGTCAGCATTAATTTCTACATTACATCTCTTACATAGATTATCTTTATCATTAATTTTATTCATCATCAAAGGTGTATAAAAAGATCTATGTAAAAATGTCCATGTATAAAGTCTCCAGACAATGGAAGATGTAGTTCTATAAGCAGATTCCAATATATATTGTTTATCTTGTTGAGTTGGTGGGTCCCCATTAATAGAGGTGAAATAATTCCAGTATGAATCTACATTGTAAAAAGTTTCTTGTCTGATAATTTTATGTATATATGAAAGTTTACATTTATCAGAAACTTTATGCTGTAAATTTATTATCAAGTAATCAATCAGTTTTGGAATAGATTCTTTAACTGTTATAGACATTAGATCTATTCTATCAATGAGATGTTGTCTAAAGATCTGAACCTCTAACCAGCAAGTTTCTCTTAGATCAAATTCTTGTTTTAAGAAATCTAGATTTTTAACTTTATTATCAGATATCAGCTGATACCAGTACTTTAGATTATTATCTATAGCTAAATGAGCTCCTTCAGAAGTAGATGACATAAGCATACCCTGAGTATAAATTATAGGGAATACAATAAAATTCCATTCCCTATACTTAGGGTGCATGAATATAAAGTTACGATAACTAATAATAATATTTAATGGGTAACAGACCATATGTTTAGGTGTAATAGGTGAAGTACAAAATTCCTTTAGCAACCACAACATGGAGTTATTTATAATCATATGTTTATGTGTTAAGGAGATTTTCATGAAGTGCATACTAATTAGCTCCCAATAATCTTTCCATTTTGCGACATATGACCGATCTATTAATAAAGTAATAACTTTTATAATAGAAGAGATAATATATAAATTAAAGTCTGGAAAAGAAATACCCCCTTGAGACCAGCTATTAGTATGTTTCTTTAATGCAATCCTAGGTCTATTAGGTGCCCATAAGAAATTTAACATTAGTGTATTCAGTTTCTTGATAGTTATTTTTGTAGGTGAAAGTATTATTGATTGTATTAAGTATAAAATCTTGGGGAATATTATCATTTTAATAATTGTAAGTCTCTCCTCCATAGTAAAAACATATTATTCCAGGTATTAAAAAGATTTTGTATATTAAGAAAACAGGTATTATAGTTATTATATATAATAGATTTAATATCTTTAGATAGTATTATACCTAAATAAGTTATCTGACCTGAGTTGGGTACATATTTAGTAAAATCACTAATGAGAGTATTTTTTCGTGTATATATATAGGTAGTATTTTAGTTTTTTCTTCATTGAATATTAAACCAGAAATACTTTTAAAATTCATCATTTTATCAAATAAAGACTGCATAGAAGAATTAGATCCTGCTGATGTAATTAGAACATCATCTGCAAAAAGTTGAATTTTTGATGTTGTATTTTCTTCTATTTCAAAACCCTCTATGTCAGTACTGTTTCTAATCAAATTAGCCCAAGGCTCCATTACTAAAGTGAATAATAGTGGAGAAAGTGGACATCCTTGCTTTGTACCTTTAAGAATGGGTATTTTTTTGTGAAACATATGTTCCTACCTTAATATAAGCCAGCGTTCCTTTGTATAAATGCTCAATTAAATTTACAAATGCATCAGAGAAATTTGTGCATTTCAGTAAGGTAAACAGATAGTCCCAACTTACTGAATCAAATGCTGAACCTATATCAAGACTAATAAGTGTTAAATCTTTCTTTTCCTATTTGCAAAATCAATTAATGTTAAAGTTCTTCTTATATTATCAAAAGTATTTCTATTTACAATGAAGCCCGTCTGATCTATGTCTATAATGCCGGGATAATTGTCTTCAATCTATCAGCAAAAATACTCATAAACATTTTATAATCAACATTAAGTAATGAGATGGGTCGATATGAAGAACATCTAGTTGGATCTTTATTAGGTTTTAAAATTGGTGAAATAAATGTATATTGCCAAGATGGGGGGGGTTATTAACTCAGTTTGGGCCAGAATAAAAACCTTATGTATTAATGAATATGTAGTTTTAGAAAGGATTTTATATATCTCTGGTATAATACCATCATTACCCGGTGCTTTGTTTGATTTAAGCTTATTTATTTGTGTAATAACTTCTGTATATGAAATACTCTTGTCCAATAGTTTAATCTGTTGTTTATTAGGCTTTTTATTCATGTTTGTGGTTATAAACTCCTTTATTTTATCTTTAGGTTCCATGTTAATGTTGTTATGGTTAATCTTGTGAAAGTGATTTCTAAATTCATCCAGTATTTCTGGTATACTAGAAACATTCTTCTTTTCCTTAGAGAAAAGATTTCTTTGATATGGTTTTGTTTATTCAATCTTTTTGTTTTATTTTTAAGTCTATGTAAGTATTTGGGGCTTATTGAATAAGACAAAAACTTGTATTTCTCTAAAGTTATTTTAACTTTATGAGTCAAAATTTCTTTGTATTTCTCATTTAGTTTGTTTATTTCTTCAATAACTTTCTTGTCCATAATATTTTCTTTATTATTATGTTTATAAGAGTCTAGTTTACTTTGAATATCTAACAATTCCTTATCCCAAGATTTCCTTTTGTTATTATACCATCTGATACTTTGTCCATATAGATATGATTTTAAGGCATCCCAAACATAGACAATGGAGACTTCAGGAGTATTATTTATGTCTAGAAAATGTTGTACTTCTGAAAGTATATATTCTTTATAGTCTTTTAGCTGAGTTAAGTATGCTGGTATCCTTTTGATCTGAACATTATGAGTATTTTTATCATGAATTCAAAAACAATTGAGTTATGATCAGATATAGGACATGAAATGATTTTGGAATTAATTAAATCTGTTACCATCTGGTTAGAAATAAAGACCCTATCTATTTTTGAATAAGTTTTGTATCTGTTAGAAAAAAAAGGTGTATGGTAATGATTTCGACTCTATCTGATTATTAATATCATTCAAATGATAAGAATTAGCAAAATCATTTAAATGTTTTGCATTAGATGTAATTCTTCTTTTCTTTATAGTGGTAGTATCACTTTCATGTAGTATACAATTAAAATCACCAGCTAAAATAATATCCCCTACAGAGAATGATATGATCTTATCAATATGATGTTTCACTGTATTAATACCAATTCCAGGTATCCAATATACATTAATTAAAGTGTAAGTCTTCCCATTAATTTGTATTGTAACCATACAAAACATTCCTTTGTCATCCTGATAAGACTTAATGGTTTTAGGAATGGGCATACTTTTATTCCATAAAATAGCCACTCCTCTTTTTTCTGAGTGTGCTCTGAACTAACCAATACTGTATACTTATTAGTGGCTAGTTTATCAATATCTTTTTCAAGAGATGGGTTTCTTGCAGGAAGACTAGATTGGCCTTGTGTAGATTAATGTATCTTATTAGGCTTGCCCTTTTACACGGATTATTCAATCCATTAATGTTTAAAGAAATTCCTTTTAAAGATGTCATTTGGCATTTTAAAACTCAAGAATCTTATGATCGAAATAACAAATAACAAGATAAATAATGTTACATCTCCTCTTTTAGGTGTACCTTTAAATATAGCTGTATTTATTAAATCTCTTATGGGATTTTGTATAGGATTCAATTTTGTTTGTAGTGACAATGAGTGTACAAAATATATTGTGGATGTCAAAACTATATACATATAACAATGAACAAGTGAAAATAATGTAAGGATTAAACCTTGCATCCCGCCTGGAGTTGAAAACTCCAACTTAGAGCAGTATTTACTACTCAAGTTAACCCCTACCCTAAGCAGCAGTACCTCAGCTACCACCTTATCAATTTAATACTAGTTATATTTAACTGAGGTTAACAGTTTTCAATTCAATTATCTATCAAGACAAAACTACACATTTGGTAAAACAGCATCATATAAACTAAAATAAACTTTTTTTTTTTTTTTTTTTTTTTTAAACTGTTCATACTATTATATAGATCTATGTAATATATAACACTTGTATTCTAATAGCATTCAAATAATCTTAATGTTAGAAATCAAGAGGAGAGAAAATTATGTTCTAACATTCATTTAAATCAAAAACTTTGGCTAATATGATTCAGACATTACATGCATTAAGATGCATCTATTTTCTGTCATGTGAATTCTATCAACAGCTTCCAAAAAAATCTTGAATTGTTTGTATATGAGCATTTACTTAAACTCATTTTTGTCAATAGAGTAAAATATTGTATTCATAAAAATTATTATAAATCATATTGCATAGTTATGCATATTCTCAGAAACACCTGCGTTATTACCTAAAAAAAGCCATCACACACATAAACACAGACACACACACATACATATACACACACACATATACACACACACACACACACACACATACATATACACATACACATATATACATACATACACACACACACACACACACACACACACACACACACACACACACACACACATATATATATATCTGATCTCACTGAGTTGTGTGTTAGTAGAGCACTATCCTACTTGCTGTCCCTAGAATAAATCTGTCTGCTTTATACAAAATAATGCACAGCAAACACATATTAGTAACCAGATTTTACTATCATGCTAACCTACTGCTTTAAAATATATCACATGACATTTCTTCCAGAATAGAGTTATAAGATTATTTATGCTTGCCAATCAGATGAATTAAATGAGTTATAGTAAAGTATATGTTTGGGACACAAGATTTTAACACAGATTATTATGCTACTGTTAAGTAGATTTTCAAAAACATTTAAATAAATGTTTCATTTTCTATGCCTTCTAAAATAAGATATTTACTTGCTACAAGAAACTACATCATCCAAACTCATCATAACTGACATATTTTATGAATAGAGTATTTTTCCTGAATCTGTGGTGTGTCAGTGTGATAACCTTGTCAATGTTTATACTAACTGCTTTCAGTTTCTCTGTGAAAATTCTGTGAGTGAAGCTTCTGAGGAAACTCATGGACACTATGCATGAGACAGCCCACATCCCAGATTGTCTCCCTTAACATTTTGGTGGGAAACTTATTAAAACTTGTGGCAAACATTCATTTTGTCAATAGAGTAAAATATTGTATTCATAGAAATTATTATAAATCATATTGGATAGTTATGCAGATTCTCAGAAAAAAAAGCCATCACACTCACACACACACACACACATACACACACACACACACACACACACACACACACACACACACACACACACACACACACACACACATATATATATCTGATCTCACTGAGTTGTGTGTTAGTAGAGCACTATCCTACTTGCTGTCCCTAGAATAAATCTGTCTGCTTTATACAAAATAATGCACAGCAAACACATATTGGTAACCAGATTTTACAATCATGCTAACCTACTGCTTTAAAATATATCACATGACATTTCTTCCAGAATAGAGTTATAAGATTATTTATGTTTGTCAATCAGATGAATTAAATGAGTTATAGTAAAGTATATGTTTGGAACACAAATTTTTAACACAGATTATTATGCTGCTGTTAAGTAGATTTTCAAAAACATTTAAATAAATGTTTCATTTTTATGCCTTCTAAAATAAGACATTTACTTACTACAAGAAACTACATCATTTAAACTCATTATAACTGACATATTTTATGAACAGAGTATTTTTCCTGAATCTGTGGTGTGTCAGTGTGATAACCTTGTCAATGTTTATACTAACTGCTTTCAGTTTCTCTGTGAGAATTCTGTGATTTGAAGATTCTGAGGTAACTCAAGGACATTGTGCATAAGACAGCCCACATCCCAGATTGTCTCTCTTAACATTTTGGCAGGAAACTTATTAAAGACTAGTGACAAACATTCATTTAGCAGTGTAAATGCATCTAAACATGACAGAACCTCCACAATGTATTCCACAGATCATCACAGCCTCTATGCAAGTGAAATTAAACTCAAAATTACCAACAAGCAATAAAACTCAGCATTCTTCTCCCAACTCAATTTTCATACAAATCCTATTATTCACTGTGCCCACACAGTCTAAAGCATTTCTATATATTAATAAAGAAAAGAAAAAGAGAGTAGAAAATAAAAGGGAGTGAGGCAGAAATAAAAAAATGTGAGAAAGCTGTAAGAAGTATATACAATGGAATGTTACTTACTGTTTATATTAATAGAGTTAAAAATAAAACATATTATTTACTCTTATTTAGTTCTGATTATTATTAGTTAAAGCATGACAGATTATTTACAAACAAGCATAAGCAGTATAATTAAGAAAGTATAATTAGAAATAGCATTTGAAGAACTTATAAACTTTTACAAGAAATAAATATGTTATTATTCTATTAATGATATTTTCATTACTGTTCTCTCCTGTCCTCCCCACCCTTTACCCACTACATAATCTAAATAGAATGTCATTGTTTAAACAAAGAAAATAATAAAAGAAGAAGGGAAAAAAAAGGTAAAGATAAAAAAATGTATCAAATTACTAACCTTACTTTTTTCAGAAAGAAAACAAATCGAGTCACAGCCTGCCATTAAATCCTCAGGCATTTTGACTGGTTATGAAACAAAACATTTCTTTGCACATAGAGAATAACTTTGATTAAATCTTTTCCAAAATATTTGTGGCTTTCTGGAAATGCAGGAACTATATTCAAAAAGATTAATAATGAACTAAAATGATGAGAGAGAAAAAAACATATAACAAATCATTTGTTTTTAGTCTCTTCTTCTTCTCTGAAGTCTTCCAGGAAGCTTCAGTTGCCAATCTCTTTAATGAAGAACTAGCCCATTCCATTTCTTCTATTTTATCCAAAATCCTTTTTCTTTGACAAACAGTAAAGCAGAGTCTAAATCATCGAAGACCTTAGGACCATCAGGAAGGAAGATTTTAAGCTTGGCAGGAAACAGAAGGTATGTTTTAAACTGTGCTTTTTAAGCTCCCTTATTAGTGGCAGAAAAACTTTTCTTTTAGCAATTACCATGGAAGAATAGTCATTGTCAAAACGCACAGTTGTCTCATTAAACTTAACAGGAGCTTTAGCCCAAGCAGATTTAAGAACCATCTCTTTATCAAAAGATGATAGAAATCTAACTATAACTGATCTAGGATAGTTTTGTTAGAGTTAGTATTAGCTATAGATCTATGTGCTCTTTCGATACCAAAAGAGAATGCTTCTGGTAAATCTAAAGTTTTAGGGAGCCATGTTGTTAAAAAAGAAGTAATATTGTTACCTTCAATATTTTCTGGCAGTCCAAAAATCCTAATGTTATTGCGCCTAGATCTATTTTCCAGGTCATCCAGCTTTGTTTGTAAATGTGTATTTTGTTTCAGCAGAAATTCAATGTTGATTTCCTGTTCTTGTATTTTATTTTCCATGTCATTCACAGCTTCTTCTATGCCTATCATCTGGATCTTCTGTTGTTGCAGGTCCATATGTAACAAGTCTATTTGTTTTGTAGTTTTTTCTATGAAAGTGTCTATTTTAGTATCCATTTTATCCATCTTAGCAGTAAGTTGCTGGACTATAATTATCAGAGACTGAAGTTCTTTCTTGATGCTGGAGTCTTGAGAATTTGTCTTACTGGAACTCATTTCAGACTGATAAACTGACAGGAAAATTTCCAAAGTAATTTCTGACAGGAATATTATTAAGATTTCCTTTCTTTTTTAGATATAGTTCAAGAACTATATAAAACAAACATATTTAGAAAGAAAATTACTTCAAGAATTAATTTTTTAAGTAATTAATTCCTGTCAATGTAATGAAATTGGTGGAGCTGAAGAAATCTGCTGCTATCCTGTGTTCATCCTTGGCCACGCCCCAGTTTGGGTGATTTCTGATGGAAGGTTATTCCATAGTCTAGCTATGGTATGGGAGAACAGACATTGTCCTGCTCTTTTGTTGGGTTTAGTTACACTAAGCATGTGTTTACAGGAAGATTGTAGTGTTCTTGTGGTGGTATATGTTTGTAGGATTGAGTTGAGGGCAGGGCAGTCATTTGGTTTAAAAATTAGTTTGTGGGCTAAGGATAGTTGGGTGTATTGTAGATGGTGAGGAAACTCTAGCCATTTTAGCTTAGTGATGGCACGGCAGTGATGAGACCGGTGTGGTATTCCCGAGGCAAATTTGGCTATTTTGTTGTAACAGGATTGTAATTTATTACTAAGGGTTGTGTGCAGATTAGTAAAAATGGCACTACCATATAGAATGGAGAGGATGAGTAGGGTACTGGCTAGTTTCATTTTGGCATTTTTATCCAAGTAGAGCTTGTGGCATTATAGTTTACCTAGCTTGAAATGGGTTTTCTTTATTGCAGTTAGGATGTGTGGTTCATATGTGAGTTTATTATCTATTGTTATACCCAGTAGTTTGGCTGTTTTCACTAGTTCTATTTCTGTGCCATCTTTAGCAAGGATTTTTAAGTCAATGTCAGGTGATTTTGTAGAAAAAAGTAGAAGTTTAGTTTTTTGGGGAGTTTTAGCATAAGTTGTGCATTAGTAAGCCATGATTCGATAGGAGTAAAGGCCTGTTCGGTAACTGTGAGGAGGTCTGAGAAATTTTTGGAGGTAGATATCAGTGCTGAATTATTGGCATATTGGATGAGATTCTGGATTTGGGGGGCTTTGTGCAGGTCATTGATGAAAATATTGAACAGTAATGGATCTAAAATGGATCCTTGTGGTACTCCTATATTGTTAGGTTGGTAATAGGATTGTGCATTTGACCACCTTACTGATTGTTCCCTGTTCTGTAGGTAAGAGGTAAACCAGTTTGAGGGATTTTGAGGAGCAACCTAGTTGTGATAGTTGGTTTACTAGCTTAGTATGTGACACTGTGTCAAAAGCCTTAGATAGGTTTAGTAAGATTACTGAGGTCAGATGGCCTGCATCCAAGGCTTTGTTGACAGAGTCTATGAAAGATTATAGGGCAGTAATGGTGCTATGCTCTGGCCGGAAACCATGTTGGGTAGGGGATGGAAGAGCATTATTTGACAGGTGTTTAAGCAGTTGTGAGTGAATACATTTTTCCAAGATTTTTTGATAGTGGGAAGAGTATAGAGATAGGACGGTAGTTAGAAAGATGATGGGAGTTTCCCCCTTTGTGTAGTAGGGTAATTATGGATTTTTTCCATAGAAGAGGAATGCTGGATTCAGAGAGAGAGAGAGAGAGACCGATTTATGAGAATGGTAACTGGATATGCTATTGAGCTAGCTGCTAGTTGCAGATATTCTGGGGGAAGATTATCAGCAGACAGTGAGCAAGGTTTGAGTTGTTTTAGGAGTTTCAAGATCAGTGAGGTGAGTACAGGTTGGATAGTGAAGGAGGTGGCTGGTTGTGTAGTAGAGTAATCTGCAGGGGAGGGGGAGTGTTTTTTTTGGTTTTGGGAAGTGTATGTTTGAAGTGGATGGGCAGTCTTTGAGTAGCTTTTGAATGGTATAGATAAAGCTGGTCTTAAAATCTTGGGAAATTTCTTGTGGACTTTTGTTTGGTGCAGGGGATGGGCTTTGGATGGTTTCGGGGTTAAGTAGAGAAGAGACAGACTTCCAAAAGTTTTGGGGATTGTTATATGAGGTGGATAGTTTAGCAGAAAAATAATATTTTTTATCTTGTATCACCAGCTTTTTGGATTTGTTACAGAGTTCTTTATAGTGGAGTTCATTTTGTTTTGTTTTGTCTTTCAGCCATATTTTCCATGCCTTGTTTCTAAGAAAGATAGTTCTAGTGATGTTGTGGAATCTCACATATGTTGTGGGGTAGGGGCCATAAATATGAGGGCATAGGCTGGACAACATCTGGAACTCTGTACAGTCAAGAGGTTGGTGTATAGTGAATACTCTTAGATGCTGTTGTAACAAATTTTATGTGGGGGAGAGTAAGAAGTGTTTTAAAATTAAGCTGTTAGAACATGTGAGAGATATTACTAATAAAAAAGAAGACAGTTCTGTAGCTATACATTTTAATCAATCTCACCATGGGGACAGTAGCAGGTTACAAGGTACTGTTTTGGAAAAAGCCTGTTTCTCAGTTTGATTGAACAGTTATAAAAGAACAATTGTTATGAAAAAAATCAATTTATATTTTTAAAGTGATACTTTATCTCCTAGGGGGATAAATGAGGAGTATAATTGGAAGCTGTGTATTTAATTTAATTAAGTGTTAATTGCTTCTTGTATTTAAGGCAAGTATTTTTTGTAATGTTTAACTCCCTGAAGGCTTTGGCCGAGACATCAGAGTATATTAATTTTGTGTGAATTACTGGCTGGTTGTTTTTCTGTTTACTATCTTCAGTCATTTTAGTTGTTTTGCTAAGGGGTCAGTGTATGTCTGGCCATTGTATATGGCCTATCATGATTTTGTAGCAGCATACTGTTTACTTAGTAGTTGGACTGTGTAGCGGGGGGGAGGCAGATGTCAGTGGCATGGGTTCTTTTGTATCCAGCTGTGCATGCTGCTCTAGATATGGGTGGTCTATCAGCAGTATATGTTTGTATGGGATTTTGAGACTTGTCCCATACCACTCCGCAATTTTGGCTACACTGACCAGGCACAGTATATGTAGGGGTATTGTGTGACTCCCATTGAGGATATATCTGTCCACACAGTCGTTATACTGTAGTATTCGGTAGGCTTACTGGTATGTAGCTGTGACTGTGGTGCAATTGGTTGTGTGTATGCACTTTCACACTGGTCACTGTTTGTCAGTACAGTTCCATCCCTGTACTGCATGCTGTAGTAACTAATGCATATCTAATACCCCAAAGCTGCTTTGGGGTAGTGATGTGTTGTCTTGACTGTAGTTTGGATGGTACTTGGTGACATGCTTATGTGTATATATATATATATATATATATATATATATATATATATACCTCAGCATTTATTGTTATTATATATATATATATATATATATATATATATATATATATATATATATATGCATATCTATTGCTCTCTCTCTCTACATATATATATATATATATATATATATATATATATATATATATATATATATAAATATATATATATATATATATATATATATATATATATATTTGTAAATATCAATCATTAGTGATTCCACAGTGTCCATTTCATAAGGTAAACTGACTGTACTGCATGACCATGTTTGAAAAAACATAAAAACATCCTAAAATTCTACAGCTAAGAGAGCCTAGTGGGAAATTGCTGCGACAATGGTGTACAGGGCCTTGGGTTCAAGACCTGCAAGGGGTGTTTATTTTGTTGCTGGGCAGATCAGAGGCTGATGGAGACAAGTGATTAAGGCACTTTTAAGCAGTTGTAAGGGTGTTTGAGTGGGTTTGCATGATGCTAAGCAATGCCAACAAACGGTTAAACTAATAGGCACTTAACCCATGTAGGCTTTGCAAAACACTTACCAGTGCGTAAATCCACTTAGCTGAGCTACCTGCTGCTTAGCATTCAAGTTTGAGCCATGCTTAAACCTGTTAAGCATAGCTGAGCATTGGTAATCATTGCTTACATTCCATTCATAGAAAATAGCAGAGTAATGACTTCATTTAGTAAGTGTATATGATCTATTTTATTTGCATTTGTTGATTGGGATAGTCCACTGGGCTATGTCTGCCCATTTTCGGTTGAGGCCTGGGGAAAAAAGCTCCACAAGAAAATTACATTACGTTTACATATATGTAAGTTTTCATTACATTACTATTAATAGAAAATATTCAGTCTGACGTATTAGGTAGCATTAGTAGAATAGGAAATCATATTATTCACATTTAAACCAGACCGGCAGAGAAAATACTCATTAGGTAGTCATATAAAAAAATTAGGGAGTAAAAGGATAGAAAACAAAATTGAAGGATGTACTTTAGGTAGGAGCATGAGAGGGACATTCCCATTTGGATGACAGATGTGAGAAGAGGTGGGTTTTGAAGTTATTATGATTAGACATGTTGCGTAGGTGAGACGGGGGAGAGTTCCAAAGTTTGGCTGTTGTACGGGCTAGTAGTAGTTGGCCTGGAGGTTGAGAAGGTTTGTGTACTTGAAGCAGGTTTTGGTTCTCAGATCTTAAGGAGCAGGAGGGAGTGTAGGGTAGTAGCACTGTGGCTAGGGATGGACAGTTAGATGGTTTGAAGATGAGCTTGTGGATATTGGTAAGTTGCAGATGTCTAAGGTAGTTGGGGAGTGAGTTCTAACCATTTGAGGATGAGTAGTGAGTTGCAGTGATGAGATGAACTTTTGGAGTTGGTAGCAAATTTGCTAATTTTGTGGTAGCACGCTTCCAGTTTGGAGTGCAGGCCTAGTTGGAGGTTGGTAAATAGGTGAGCGCCGTACATGAGAGATGGGAGGAGGAAGGTAGTTACAAGTGTTTGTTGGGTGGAGGGGCTGAGATAGCAGTTATACCTGTATAGGAGACCAATTTTTTGATGGGTTTTCTTGATAGCAGAGTATATGTGGGAGTCAAACTTTAGTTTTTTGTTAACAGTGATGCCTAGCAGTTTGGTTGAGGGGACTATTTCTAATGGAGTTTTATTCTGGCTTGTAATTAAGATCAGGTTTCTGTCTAAAGTGGAGTTTCTAGTTGGGGTAAAGATCATTAGTTTTGTTTTGGTAGCATTTAGGGCAAGGTGATTGGCTTTCATCCAGGATTCTGTTTTGGAAAAGGCAAGTTGGGTTTTTAGTACCAGTTCAGAGGGGGAGGAGGCTGAGGAGATGATGGTGGAGGCTTCAGGGATGGAGAGGTGGAAGTTGTTGATAAATATGTTAAAGAGCAGAGGACCTAGTAGTGAACCTTGAGGGACCCCGGTGGGTGTAGGTAAGAAAGGAGAGGTAGATTCCTTCCACTGGATCGCTTGTTGGTGATTGGATAAGTAACTGGTGACCAGGTAGGGGTGGATGCAGAAAGATGTAAGGATGAGAGCTGGGATAGGTGTAAGGAGTGGGTGATGGTGTTGAATGCTTTTGAAAGGTCTGAAAATAATGATGATACATATTTGCCATTATCACGTGCTAGGCTGATAGTCTCTAGAAAGGAAAGGAGGGCAGTGATGGTACTGTGGCTGGGGCAGACGCTGTGTTGGGTGTGGGGGAGAAGTTTGTTCAGATTAAGATGTTGCATTATTTGTGCATGGATAGTTTTTTCTAGTATTTTTGAAAGAGGGAAGAGTATGGCTATAGGTCTAAAATTTGGTTGTGTCGATGTTTTTACTGTCTTTGTGAAGTGGAATGATGTATGCCTGGTGCCAGATGGTTGGGACATATGACTCCTGAATAGATCTGTTTATGAGAAGAGATACAGGATAGGCAATGGTTTCAACAGATTGTTTGAGGAAGGTGGGTGGTAGATTGTCTGGTCCATACGACAAGGTTTTAGTTTCAGGAGAAGTATTTTTATTGTGATTGTGGGTATGAGTTTTAGGGTAAAGGGGGGGTAGGAGGAGATTTGCTGGTGGGGGAGGGGGGCAGGATGGGGTGGTCAGGGAAGGAGGAGGATAGTTTTGCTATGCAATCTATGAAGAAATGGTTGAAATTAGTGGCAGTTTCTAGATTGGTGAGAGTAGGGTCTGGGCATGGGTTGCTTTTATTGCCAGGGCAAAGGATGGAGGAAATGGAGCTCCAAAATTATTTTGGACTGAATGAGTGCATGGATTGGAGTTTGTTGTAGTAGCTTTTGTAATCTTTGGTTATTAATTTTTTTGGCTAAGTTCAGTAGTTGTTTAAATTCTAGGAGGGAGTTGGTGGTGTTTTGTTTTTGGTATTGTTTCCATTTTATGTCACGTTGATGCAAGATATTTTTAGTTTGATGGGATAGCCAGGGGTAGGGATTTGATTTGATTTGTTTCCATCTAAGGGGGGCCTGTTGATTTAGGATGGTTAGGAATGTATTGTTAAAATAGGATACTGCATTGACAAGGAGAGTTTGTAGGGGTGACCAGTCAATGTGCTTCAGGCATTCTGAGAATATCTCAGGGTTGAAGGAGGATAAGTTACGGGTTTGGATATATTGGTGATGTTTTTGTGGGGGGAGGATATTTGGTCAATGAAGGCAGGTAGGTGGTTGCCGAGACAATCGGGTAGAAGACCGGCTTGTGAGGCAAGGTGGGGATGGGTAGTGAGTATCCAGTCTATGATGGTACCAGAGGTTCCATCTTTGCTTGGCTTGGTTGGAAGGTTTATGAGTTGGGTGAAGCTGTAGAGATTGATTGAATGGGATGGGGTGCCAGAGTTGAGAGATGCCCAGTTAATGATAACATCGCCAAGGATATAGGTCTCAAGTTTTAAAATGGAGCTAAACCAGGATAGTATGTCTTCTAATGTTTTGGTATTATTGCCTGGGGTGATATAGATGGAGCTGATGCATAAAGATTTAAAGTTGTTAAGTTTTAAGTAGCCTTTTGATATTTCGGCATTGGAAAAGATAGGGATGGGGTTGGTGTATGGAGTTAGAGTAAGGGTGGAGGGGTAGATAATAGCCACTCCACCAGCTTTTTTCTGGGTTCTATCATTGTGGAGGATTTCGTAGCCAGGAGGAAGGATTTCATTGTCAGTGATGGAAAATTTAAGCCACGTCTCAGAGATAGATGTAATGTTGGATTGGTTGTGAGCAAGCCAAGCATGCAGGTTGGGGATTTTATTTTTGAGGCTTTGCACATTGAAGGTTGTTAGTCAGATGGCTTTGGGTTTGAGGGGTTTGTTAGGGCTGCTATGTAGATGTCTGGCTGAGTTGGGTCCCGGGTTTGGGTGGATATCACCTGATAGAGAGAGGGAGATGTAGAGGAAGAGTTGATGGAGGTGATGTATGGGAGATAGGGAAGAAGGGTTGTTGTGGGGGAGCCTTTTTTAGAGGTGATGATAAGAAAGGGGTGATGGGAGGGAGAAGTTGAGAGTATGTTAGCTTTGAAATAATGGCTTGGTTTGGAGCAATATAGTTCAGGTGAAATTTGGCTATAAGTAGTGGATGTATGTGGGAGGTAGGTGATGGTGTCTTGGGGTTTATAGATGGATGTGTGTTAGGGAGATGTATAAGGAAGGTTAGACAGCAGAGGGATATAAAAAGGCTGGCTAGTATTAATGTGTGTGTGGAGAGAGTAGTCATAGTTGATGGAGTGTATGGGGTTTGTATGTGATTGCGGATGGGAGTGGCTAATTACAGGTTGGGGGTGACTGAAGGGTGGGGTTAGGGTCTGTATAAATGTACAGGCACTGGGGTTGGGTGGTATTTGGGGGCATGGTAGGGGAGCGGAGTGAGTCTGTATGGCAAATGGAGCGGGAAGAGCCAAGTAGGAGTGAGAGGTCCACACAGAGCAGCAAAAAGCAATCAGTTAGTGGGGCTCTGTAGATGGGACTGCGTTTAAGCTAGAGGGAAGGTAAACTGCAGTGGGATATAGTCAGATTCAGTGGTATAGGGCAGAGCTGGTTTATTTCTGTTATTCAGAGTATTAGCTTTAAAAGTTAACTTAAGTATGAAAGTGAGAATGGCAAGCATGTAAGCGAGTATTTCACTATAGTGGGTATATGCTGCCACCTAGTGGTGAAATGGGGGTGGGAGACAGAGGAAATAGCTGGCTTTGAGGGAAAAGAATAAGGTACAAAGCAACCAGAGGGGGAGGGGTAAAGTGCTGCAGTAGGCTGCTAGCGTGCTCGCCAAGGGTAGGTTACAGTTTGCATTAAATACTTTCCATGTGTTAGGCAAGATACATACATGCTAGATTATTAAGGTTTGTGGGGAAACACTTTAGCAAGCAGTCCAAGGCAGTCTTCCTGTGCAGGGGGTATTCCCAGTTTAATGTTTGTAGAGGGGGGAGCACCTGAGGAAGCAAGCTGTAAAGAGAAAGAGAGAAGTAGGTTAGCATTTATAGGGCAAGTGGGATAGGTAGTATTAGCAGGGGGCTCAGGTAGAAGCTGGAGACAGAGTGAGTCTAAGTAGGGGGTACAGCTAGGAAATACAAAGGCAGACAACAGACATACATTCAAGCAGTCCTCATTCATTTACAGGAGGTCAGTGTTGCCATCACGGAGTACATGCACATGATAGGCTAACGGCAGATGGATAATCTGCCATTACAATACATTCAAACACTGCAGCAGTTCTTGTTCAGCCCCAGTAGCTCGATGGTGTTAGCACTATATGAGCTAAATGTTACTTGTGAAACCCAACGGTTGTACACTGGATCACACTGAGTGCTGAGCCAAAGTTATTAACAAACAATTCTGAACAGAATCAGCTTAATGTTACATGTAAAATCCAATGGTTATGCACCGGATTACACTGAGTGCTGAGCCAAAGGTTTTAACAAGCAAACAGTTCCGAGCAGATATCAGTTAAACTAGCTGTCTCTACTTATTTGCTTTTTTGCACATTGATAACACGGCTATTAGGCTACACAGCTTTATTGCACATTGATATCATGACTATTAGGCTACACAGCATAAGAAGACCATCAGTTGTAAAGCAGGTGTAGTTATAAAAGCAATAAAAGCATTACATTAAAGCAAAGGCAGCAGTTGTTTTTAACACATGAGATATCAGCTACAGACACATATCCATTAAACAGCTGATTCCAGACCTACCGGGAAGTGAGACGAGCAGCCTAACCACAGGAATGTATCGGGGGTGGTGTACACACTAGCCCCTTCACTTTTTACTTTATAAAGATGGTGCTGCAGGTGGCACCTCTGGGAAATAGGTACAGGGGAGGAAATTTGCCTGTAGGTAGGGGATAAGGAGGTAAGAGGGAGGAGTAGTAGTGGAAGTGGGGCAGGGGGAGGGAAGAGCCAGGTATGAGTGAGAGGTCCACACAGAACAGCAAAAAACAGTCAGTTAGTGGGGCTCTGTAGATGGGACTGTGTTTAAGCTAGAGGGAAGGTAAACTGCAGTGGGATATAGTCAGAGTCAGAAGTGTAGGGCAGAGCTGGGTTATCTCTGTTATTCAGAGTATTAGCTTTAAAAGTTAACTTAAGTATGAAAGTGAGAACGGCAAGCATGTAAGCGAGTGTTTCACTGTAGTGGGTGTATCGTGCCACCTAGTGGTGAAATGGGGGTGGGAGACAGGGAAAATAGTTGGCTTTGAGGGAAAAGAATAAGGTACAAAGCAACCGGGAGGGGGGGGTAAAGGGCTGCAGTAGGCTGTTATTGTGCTCGCCAAGGGTAGGTTACAGTTTGCATTAAATACTTTCCATGTGTTAGGCAAGATACATACATGCTAGATTATGAAGGTTTGAGGGGAAACACTTTAGCAGGCAGTCCGAGGTAGTCTTACTGTGCAGGGGGTATTCTGGGTTTAATGTCTGTAGAGGGTGGAGCACCCGAGGAAGCAAGATGCTAGATTATGAAGGTATGAGGGGAAACACTTTAGCAGGCAGTCCGAGGTAGTCTTCCTGTGCATGGGGTATTCCTGGTTTAATGTTTGTAAAGGGGGGAGCACCCAAGGAAGCAAGACACTAGATTATGAAGGTTTGAGGGGAAACACTTTAGCAGGCAGTCCAAGGTAGTCTTCCTGTGCAGAGGGTATTCCCGGTTTAATGTTTGTAGAGGGAGGAGCACCCGAGGAAGCAAGACGCTAGATTATGAAGGTTTGAGGGGAAGCACTTTAGCAGGCAGTTTGAGGTAGTCTTCCTGTGCATGGGGTATTCCTGGTTTAATGTTTGTAAAGGGGGGAGCACCCAAGGAAGCAAGACACTAGATTATGAAGGTTTGAGGGGAAACACTTTAGCAGGCAGTCCAAGGTAGTCTTCCTGTGCAGGGGGTATTCCTGGTTGGTTTAATGTTTGTAGAGGGGGGAGCACCCGAGGAAGCAAGCAGGAAGTGAGACGAGTGGCCTAACCACAGGAATGTATCAGGGCTGGTGGACATGCTATCCCCTTCACTATTTCCTTTACATAGCATGCATCTATGTACTGTCATTACAGTAGCAAGGGGTGTGACTATACTGTATGGTACACTTGGGTATACATGGGTGGTTTCACATGTTATATGCACACACACTTCCATGTTAGACTAGCTACAGTACCCTGATTGACAAAAATCATTTACCACATATTTTGCTATTAAAATAGTATTTTCACACTGCTTTTCCATTTAAAATTGGATTGCCTGTTGTAGTATTGAAACCATGCACCCCTGCATGCAAAGCTGGGACTCTGAGCACTTCACTACCCTGTTCTGGGGATATGAGCTATATATTTTTATGTATCGCCTAGTGGATATTAATACCATATTATTATATTAACTGTAGAGTATTGTGTTTTTTGGTTGTGTCATTGAAGACTGCTGTCATGTAATAATGCCATACATTACAGTTTCAGACTTCTATCCTTCAGATCATTCATGCTAATGCATAACCTGTTTTCTATCTACTGTCTGCCTGTCCTCTGTGCAGACTCAAACTGTGGTAGACTACACTGCAGAAAGTGTCTGAGAAGCCATGCCTGTGTTCATGTAGGATGCAGCCAGGAATGGTATTAGGCCTATGGAGACCTCTATGTGTTGCCTTTGAGAGGGCATTACAGACCTGCTTTGTGTTCATGAGGGTAGGGGGGCAGGTGCTGTAAATGCACATGTGTACCAATGGGGGGACAGGGGGAGATGTTTATACATTACCTGTCTGCAGCCGGTCACCTATATTCTTCATGTGGGCCTTGCCCCTTTTCCTTGCCTGTGTGAGGGACATTACAGAGGTGTGGGAGCTACAGCTTCACAGACAGTAGGTGGGAATACTACACAGGGCAGGACATGTGTGGACAGCCCAACAACATGGGGGACAAAGCTCCAGAAATGTGTACAAATTGTATGTCAAGTAGTGCTGTTATACACATGGAGGGTTGCTAGACTGACAGGGTTCATCTGGACATGCATTTACTGAGTGACTTGATGTCTGACAGTGATATGTCTCTGACATACCTCTCAACTGGCATGCTGTTCACAGACTGGCCAGGCATTTGCCTGTTATGTTTGGTCTGTTCCCCTAGACAGTAGTTGTCCTTGAACAATCAGTAGGGGACTCTGGGGAATGCAGTCATTAAATACTAACATCCATTGCTATTACTGACTTCATATCCCTCAGAAAGGATATATTACAACAAACCCAGTAACACCAGAAACCGTCTCAATGTATAACATAAATATGTCCAATATACTCCTGTGGTTGGGCTTCTGTCCCCAAATTATGCTGGGCTTTGTCCAGATGTCATGCACTAAGATGCTCACAGGTATTTAATTTAATTATGTATTTCCATCATTCCTGCTACCATCCCAGTGATGTAGTAGGCACACAGACATGTTACGGGGAAGAGGCCATAGATATGAGTCCTGAGCCTGTACATTCTGAGGTAAACCATACATTTGAGATGTCTGTGTTTGTCTGGCCATTGTTAACCTGTCAGGACTTTGTAGAAGTATTGTGTGTACATGTTATTTCGGCTGTGTAAGGAGGTGGAGTACATGTGAGTGTCATGGCCTCTTTCTATCTGACTGTGCATGCTGCTCTGGTTTCTGGTTCCTTATCAGCTGTTATATGTTTGTATGGGCAGACTATGGCATGTCCCATAATACCTCCAGATTCCCACTACACTGTGGCTTGGGGCAGTATATGTAGGGGTAATGTGTGACTGGAAACGGGATATGTGTGTTCACACTGTTATTATAGTGCAGTGTTCAGTTTGCTTACTGGTATGTCACTGTGACTATGGTGCAATTGTTTGTGGGTACACCCTTTCACACCAGTGTCTGTTTTCCACTAGTGTTACATCCCTGTAGTGCCTGTTATATTTGCAAATGCATGTGTATAGCCCTAGAGCTGGATTTGGATAGTGTTATG